>NC_072733.1:199147228-199326223 GCF_026930045.1 Uloborus diversus | reverse complement strand
AAGCCAGGGCTAAAGGAGAAATACATGAAATAAACCGCCAACTCAGTCATTTCCAGCCGAGGACTGCAGTTTTGTGCTTATTAGCACTCATCAGCCCGGCATAGGAAAGTGACTGAGCTGGAGATGGAAAACCTCTTAAGGAAGCCAAGAGTGCCAAACAAACTGGTAGCTAATGTAGAATTAGTGAGACCAGACGAGTGACCGAAGCAATGGTAACGTTCAACTCGAGGACTGAAGGCGAGGCATGGTATATTCAGTAAATTACAAGCCAAATAGCCAGGGCTAAAGGAGAAATACATGAAATACACCGCCAACTCAGTCATTTCCAGCCGAGGACTGCAGTTTTGTGCTTATTAGCAATCATCAGCCCGGCATAGGAAAGTGACAGAACTTGAATTATAATGTGTAATTTACTGAATATACCATGCCTCGCCTTCAATCCTCGAGTTGAACCGAACCATTGCTTCGGTCACTCGTCTGGTCTCGCTAATTCTACATTAGCTACCAGTTTGTTTGGCACTCTTGGCTTCCTTAAGAGGTTTTCCATCTCCAGCTGAGTCACTTTCCTATGCCGGGCTGATGAGTGCTAATAAGCACGAAACTGCAGTCCTCGGCTGGAAATGACTGAGTTGGCGGTGTATTTCAGTTATAAGTTTAGTTTTAAATAATAAGAATTTTAGGCGGGTAAAACTGATGTTGCTGTGGTTCATTAATACAAACATCTCATGTTATCAGAGTAAATTTTATTAGCCCGTCGGTGTTTACAAGGCATTGGTGGAAAGTTATGAACAGCCACCACGAGGTCAGCTGGTATTTCAAGTTCATTTAAATTTAATAAGGCTTTAGTTCTAAAAACCAAGAACTTTTGCACATTATGAGGAAAAAGGGGGAATTTTTTTCCATTATTCATCATTTCCTCAACCTATCTGTTACTGGGTATTGTCTGATTTTTCGGTATCTGTTACTGGGGTTGGGCATTTTTTTCGAAATTCAGCAAATAAAAATAGAATTAACAAATAAGAGGATCCAGAAGTAGCTAAACGTTAGATGAGATGCAGTAGCATGAGAATACTGCCGTGGGTAGGTAAAGGGCAGTAACTGCAGTTTTTTATTTTTCATTTTTTGCATTTTTGTCAACTATTGTACGTTAATTTTGTTGTACAAGCTAGTTTGTTTGATTTCCCCCGAAGAAAAAGCGCGAGAAACAGGTCTAATTCCAAAATTTCCCTTTTGTTAGTATTGAATCCAATGCGCGTTTCTTCAAATATCTCAAACTGATTTCTGCAGATACTGCCGTCTACCTGCCTATGGCAGAATAGTTTAAAAAGTCTAAATACGTTAAAAGACTCAGAAAATTGAGTTAACCTGAGAACGATGTCTTAAGCATGTCCGTTACTGGTGCCGTTGCCCTATGCATCTACCTAATTCTCGTGCCTATAAGAATGTGATCCTGCAGAGTATAATTACTGCATATGGACAGTTACGGCAGTGAGAAGCAAAGAGATGTATGCGGCAAAATTAAATATCTGTAGATTGCCAGTACAAATAGAAGGGGAACTTCTCCTGTCTTGGGGCAAGAGAAAGTACTAGTAGTCCTGGTAGCTGCTGCTGTACAGCATGATTTAAAACAGGACTGTCCAACTGCAAAGAGCCCATGGGCCAGAATTCCGATCACTGATCACCTGGCGGGCCACAGTTTGAAAAGGTTGAACAATAACCTCCTACCCCGTACACAATAACAATTAATAGTTGAATTATCAATTATGAAACAATGAAACAGAAGGATTATAAAACAATTTCCACACATTTTAATGGGAAAACCAGTCAGATCAATATCATCAACGAAGAGTTGACGAGAGGAAACTCTCAATTTCTTTTCCGAAATCAACAAAGGCCGTAGTTCTGTAAGGGGAGTCTTTATTTTTAACCAATTGCAGGCAGTGTTAGCTTATCTGTAATGTTTCTCTCTTCCCTACCTGTCTCTCCCCCCCCCCCGCTAACGAAAGACAATATTATTCTAGGAATTCGTTTGAACACCATCGTGCAGGGTAGGACTGCTTGACCTTGACCTGTAGATGACCTGTACCTTTTTCTCCCAATACAATGAAAGGAGTAAAAAAACGATCTAGGAAAAATTTCGGGAATCCCGGCTTGACCAAGAATGGAGTCTCTGATCTTCTGGATACCATATAATGTAGAAAAAAGAAATATGTTAAATAAGAAGTTGGCGAGCCGCACAATATGTGTAGGCGGGCCGTATGCGGCCCGCGGGCCGCCAGTTGGACAGCCCTGATTTAGAAGAAAAAAATTCAATGAAAGCCTACCTAGGACGTTATCTTTAAACGCGTTTTACTCAAAACTTGGAAATGTCCACTTACACCCCTTTGCTTCTTACTGCCTCAATGTTTGTGGAAAGTTTTTCCTTCTCGCGTGAAATTACCTGTAGTTCAATTAGCCGGTTTTGCGAGTACATCGGCGTTTAAAGTTTCTCTGATTGTAGGCGGTCGCCAAAGCAAAATTGAAAGAAGAGTGTCACTATCTGGTAGCCTTATTTTCAAAACTAGCTTAGTGTATTAATGAGTCTCGAAATGAATTTGAAATGTGATACGAAGTGTTGCAAGAGAAATTTGTATTCTGTTCATAGCTTTTCCGCCTCACTCAAATGTTAGTAGTTTAATTATGCTCCTAATAATTTTATTCAAACATGTATTTCGCAATGACTATACTGATGGCATAAAAACATTTTTTTTTTTTTTTTTTTTTTTTTGTGAAACTGATTAGTAATTTGTTAATATTTTTCTTCAGTTTAGCGTTAACTCTATTATCTGACCTGATAGATAAATAGGACGTTATAAAATAGACATATTCAAAATGCTAAAAAGAAAAAATAGTAATTTTAACTGTTCAAACTCATTATTTCAATCCTAGAAATTATAGACGCTTCTTTAAAAAGAGATGGATGAGCATAGTGATGAAAATTAATTTACTACATGCTTATTTTACACATGGCTCGCTAGTAAAAAATTCGAAAAGCATTTTTTAAGGACTCCATAAGGAGGAGTAACTTAATGCAGATTTAAGTTGACAGAAAATGTGTTACAATATAGCTCGGAACATAATATTTCAATTAATTTGTTTTATTTTGCTCTTATGTAGAATGCTGGTTTTGCAAACATTTATTTAATACCGAAACTTTATTATGGCGTGTATTACATATTTTATTCTAAAACAACTGTCTGCAAAAACTTAGAGAAATATTTGGAAACATAAATATAGTGAAAAATTGTAGATATGAAAAAAATCTTTTGGTAAAATTTAGTAAAATTTTGTTAAATAATTATGAAATATACCTTTGCTTTTTCTTTTCAGTTTTTTATTATTTCCAAATATGTGTCAACGAAATGAATGTATAACACGCAAACACTCAGAACATTGTTATAATTGTTCATATTTTAAGAGAAAAAAAAGTATCGTGCCCCGCAAAAGGTGAACCAACGTACCCCACATTCTTGGTCTGAAAAAAATGAAGTCATTTTTTTTTCTTTCTGACAAAAAATTAAGTTCAGAAATATTTGCAGCTTTTTAACAAGCTTACATTAAGAAAGGGGTTAAATTTTTTATTACAATCTCGATAAAACCCATTAAAAAAAAATCAGTTTTCCGAAAATTACTTAGTCTTAAAATAACTTTCTTGAATAATTTGTTTTCAGTATAACTGCACCATGTGATCTAATTGTAAGATTTTTATGACCATAGGTGCTATTAGTTCGTCGTACATCAAAATAAAAATATTTATGGTGTTAAAATAGTTGAAACTGGTCCAACGTACCCCATCTTCCTCTGCCATTAAATATTTTAAAGATACGAAATCTTCCTACGAGCAATGATGTTCATTGCTCGTATAGGTAGAGTTTTCAAATAGAAGTATTTATTGCATATAAGGCATTTGAATTCTTTGATTGTAGTACTAATTTTATGCTAACATAGTTCGTTAGGTTTTACATGAGTAAAGAAAATTTGATAAGTTTAAAAAAAAGTTATGAACAGTGTAATTAGTTTAGATCTTTACAAAGAAAAAGATATTTTAATATTTTTTTTTAAATATCGAGAAATCATGAACATTAGCTTTGTTTGTTTGCCAATATTGCTTTAAATAATTTTTAGTGTCCTTCAAATTGTATGACGCAACATTTTTCAATTTCTGAACTCGAAATTACCTACGTTTACTTTAAAAGTAAAAGAAGTTAAATCTAAAAAAGAAGGAAAAAGCTATTATAGCTGAATCATTATGTAATTTTATAAGTCAAGTAAGCAGTCACGTAATTGCTTAAAGTTACTGGAGTAATTTTATGCTACAAATATTATACTGGAAAATTGAAACCTAAATTGCTTAATTTAGTTTTAAAAGAGCTATTATGCGCAACGCTATGGCGACTAATGCGCTTGGAAGCAATTCTGTAAGTAAAAGTACTTTTCCATGGTCGATGTCATAAATGTCTGCAGCTTTCCTGTCTGTTACATTACCGATTTAAAGTTAATTGTACAAAAAGTGTAATATTCATTTAATGGGAGAGAAAAGATCAAAATGTTACATTAGCATCTGTCTGTGCTTTTATCATCCTTAAGTAATTTTCTAGAAAAAGGGCTTCTTTTTTGTTGATAGCGCTAGTTTCATTTCAGAAATAAGGAAGAAAATACCGAAAAGAATTAAGTATCAGTTTATGATGGAGCTCCGTTTAAAATTTAAGAACATGACAGCTACGCAAAACTATGAGTGGTTTTCTTCACGGGTTATGCCTTCCTGAATTAATTTTAAAGTGCTTTTAAACTGTATATTTAATTAAATAGGAATTCGCATACTTTTTTGAAATTTATTTAACTTCTAGAGCTTGAAATTTTCATTAGAACTTACACAGTGTTTCAAAAACGTAAGACATACATTTGCTAGTGATCTTAATAGAAGAAGAAATGTTTTTTTTTTTTATATAACTAAGAATTGTAGAGTATTTCTGTAGAGTGTTGAATACATAACAAATTAAAACATTTTCATTACTTAACATTGTCAACTATTTTCAACCCATTGCTGGTCTCGAACCTTCTCATTTGTCAGAATCTGCTACTTTTACTATTTAATTGATCTTAACGAAATTACTTTATGTATACTAATGCAAGATCAGAGATTTCCCTCTGTTGCCGTTCTTCCGATGCAACAGGCTAAGCAAAGCAATTTAAAACACCTCATTGTGCCCAACACACCAAACAACTTCTTTTTGTTTCTTAACCATGTTATTCTCTTCCAGTACTTTCTTCTCATGCTGTTTTGCGCTTCATTTTCTGTTATGAAAATTGGTAAGGATCTTCGTTACCATGGATTTCAAGCACCTGCCGTGAGTGCAGTTAATACACGAATTAAGAAAAGTTTCGGGTTGAAGATATTTACGTGGTTATTACTCTTTAATGTATAACTCCCTAAATACACTGTTAAAACCAGGAGTGCCACAGGGGTAAAGAATTTCACCCTAGGGTGAAAAAACTGCCGCGGGGTGAAACGGAGGCTAGGAAGTGTCGTCAAGGTGCTTTTGGTTCCTCAGTGGGTGAACGACATTAACAAAAGTGATTCAATAGGAGAGCGACTCATTGCGCATGCACTCTGACTAATCGTCCAACCACAACTTCAGTTTGAATGGCGAACGAAGGAAGTTGCAACGAATTTTGCTCTCACATTGAATGAAGTACAAAACTGAAAATTTCCTGGATTAATCTTCGAAATATCGCGTAAGTAAAGGCATTTGATCATATTGTAGCACTTAGAGCTTTCGAACATATTTAAAGTGTTTAAAGTATGTTGACAACTGCTTATTGTTCCATTTGCCTTATTAAATATTTAATATCTTGCTATTTATGTCCTGCAAAACTGTTACCTAAAACTATCTATCAGTACTATCTTGAACAACAACAACATTAAAAATGAAAACGTTTATATCAGCTGATAATTGAATTGCTAATTCCGGAATAAAAATGCATCGACGTGAGCAGCCAATATACCAATACCTATTTCTTCTCAAATGAAATAACTACGTAGTAGAAACTAACAAAGCAGCAAAGGCGGGGGGAAAAAAACTGCCTGAAAAGAAATCTTTCTCAATCAGCGTTTGACTCATGAGTTTCACATCGTGTTTTGGTTAACGTATCTTTCCTTAGGCGAATGTAGTTATCTACTCGTTTTTACTTTTAAATCTGACGGAAAACTTGACATTGGAAAGAAGGGCTTTTAAATCAGTATTTATCTTGTACGCATAAGGATACTCAAATATCGAATCTTATACTAAGTATTGATATGTTACGCTCGATTAAAATTTTAAACGCTTTTATTTTCCCCTAATTCTAATCTAATGTTACCTAATATTTCTCTTTGATCCGACAAATGATTGGTAACTACCTTCCCTATTCATTTTCAGTACGGATCATGCAGTAAAAGTTGTCAACAACATATTCATTACTGAGCAATCCAAGAGTGAATATAAGAAAGTTAGTGCACGAACAGACAAATTAAAGTCATGAACACTTCTAAACTATGTTCGAAAGTTGAAATGTGATCAAATGCCTTCGTATATATAAATCAAAATAAATAAAACACAATTGTATTAAAAAACGCAAACAACACGGGGGGGGGGGATCTCTCTAGGAAGCAATAAAGGTGCCATTTTTCTCACCTGGAGTACCATCTTTCACCTACGGTGCACGTTGGGTGAAGGGAGCCAGTTTTTCACCCTTGCTAAGGGTGCAATTTCGGCTCTCTATCGGGTGTCACTGGTGAACAAGCGTTTCACCACTGAAAGGTGCCAAACGCAACCTGTATTTTTAACAGTATATGTTTTGATTCTTTGAATAATTTTATAATTGTGGTATCCATAAATCTTCTTTCCTCCTAAACTAACAATTTACTAAGCAATACTCACAGGCCCGACGAGAGGCCATGTCAGCCTAGTTGGAAACTAGGGGGCTGGCCTTGGGGGGGGGGGGGTGCAACACTGACGCAAAAAAAGAAAGAAAAGGAAGGAAAAGAAAAAGATACAGGAAAAGAAATAAAGAAAAAGAAAGAAAAACAAAGGAAGAAAAAATGAGGGGGGGACTCCAAAAGTTTTTTAAAAACTTTTTTTTCTTTTCGAGGCGGGGCCCGGTGACAGAGCGGACAAGGGGCCCGCCTTGGCTTTTTGCGGCCTTGGTTACTAATTTTCTTTTGCCATTATTCACAGGTCTTTTTCGTCGTCACAGGCAGTTTATACATGTATTCATTTTTTGACGCTTCAAAATTTGCATTTCTGATCATTTTCTTTCTTAAAAATCTTGCTGAAAAAAATTCCCCTAATATCGTCGTTTTAAATAAATTTGAAAGGTTAAATCGCAATTTAATTTTTTCACTAACAGTTTAATTTTGGTATTTCATAACTATACGACGGTTTTATAACCACCAATTTTATCCGTAACAGCACGAACATTTTAATATATTTTAAACTAGCGTTAAAAACATTAAAGTTTTCTTTAGTAAACATTTTAACGTTATTATAATGTAACTCATACTCTACGTAAGGTGTCATGCCTGATTGTTAGTATACTTCATTATTTAAATAGAATATGCAACGTGACTTGCGAGAAAATATATATATATACTAGAAATTTACACAGCTTTTATACCTAAGCCAGTTGATGTTCCCATAGGGTACACTTCACATACGCCGCATACTCTCAAACATTTTTTTAGACACATTGCGTATACCCTCAAGCTTCGAAAATTTTCATATTATGACAATTATATGATCGCATACACATATTAGGCATAACTGATAACTGGGAGTATATACCCTCAGAAAAATTGATGGGAACATCACTGACTTCAACCGATCAAATTTATCAACAAATGGTTGTATCCTTACAACAGTTTCTGCAAAATAATGATGTATGATCCAGGTGGCTGATTTTGTTTTTGAAGTAGGAACCCATTTTTCAATATGTGATTTTAAACCTAAGAAAATCCCAAGACGAGAGGGATTTTTCATAAACTGAGATTCAAACCAAATTCAATTGAATAAGAACATAAACAGTAAAATAGCACCTTTGGAGCTGTTTTAATTTTTCTTAATGCAAATCTTTTCAAATAAGTTTGCTCAAAGCTAGCCTTTGACACGACTGATGGTTTTAGCTTTTTCCTGCTCTTTATAATCCACAACACCATGAAAGCCCAAAATCAGGCTTTTTCTTTGGAAGGGTAGCATTATCGGAAGTGGTGGGGTCTCGTAAAGTGGTAAATTCATTATTTGGGCATAAATAGGGTGCTTTATTCATATGTGTTGGTACTTACGGTAAGGCTCCCAGGAGCCATTTTCAACTGGATAGTGCTTGGCCGCACACTGCAAGGGTGGCAGAGGACTTCTTTTTCCACATTATCACCTTATCTGGCCCGCTCAACGCATTGATTTGTCACATATCGAATATATCTCTGACCACTTGGGTCTAAGTTCGACAGCTTGCAAATTTGATCAAATTAGCGAAAAGTTTACTAAGGAAGAACTAACGGTAACTAGGAGGAAGACAATAGATAGGAAGATATCGTAGGAGATTTTATACCTCAACGATCCCTGTATCAGCTCGCGCATTCACGCTAGCGGTGGCCCAACTAAAACCTCCATTCATTTTTAATTTTTCCAGTAATAAATGATCATTTTGCAATCATTTTCTTATATGAATAGTGTCCATATTTTCATTCTAACAATTCTTTCTTGGTGCACAAATTTTATGGCAAAGAGTGAAATTTAACCATAACTTTTAAAATATAGTTCTGAACGTTCTTTTGAATCTCCCGTTCGTTACGTTCATCATTAATGAACGATCTATTTTAGGGGCATAAAAATACCTATTGTTTACCATTTAAAATCATGACGGCATGTTTAGCGTTTGTTTTTATACCGTGATTTTTCAGTTCGACAAAATACTTTATTTTCTTTTTTTGCGAAATCAAGTTCCTCAATAAACATGAGATGTATCTTAAATAGGTAATATTATCATCAAAATGCTGAAATACAAGCCACATAAAAGAAAAAAGGAACACCGACTCATTCCTTTCGAAAAAAAACCGCATGAAACCAAAGACTTTTTCCACTGAGATAAATTACGGACTGTTCCTTTCATACTTCAGAGATTAAGACATTTCTTTTTTTTATGTAACAGCTATTTTTTTATTTTTCTAAGTCGTTCCTTTACGAATATGTGCGTAATTTCAAATAATGTTAATGGCTGTGGAACTGTTTGTGCCGTAATAAACGTGATATGTGCTACGATTTTGTTACCTTGAAATAGAAACAAACAAATGTTCATGGTACAGTGCGTTGTGGGAATGATTTACCATGGCATTCGATTGTTTTTTTCAAATTCATGTTCTTTTATAACTAACTACTCAGCATATTTCTTCGAAAATACATGTGTCGTTGAGGATTAGCAAGAAGGTTATGCTCACATATATTGACTCCATTTTGGATTATAATCGCCATTAAAAATTTCTATCTAAATTGATCCAAATTTTTAATGCACTACATACGAATTAAAATACTATGAATGTGATTAAAGATTGCGTCACATTTCTTTGTTGTCCAAATTTGGCTCACTCTTTGTTTTCTGTTGTTCCTGTAGTTTCGAGTATGAAAGCCAGCTAGGAAGAATCTAGTTCAGTTTAGCCAAAAAAATCTAGTAGGGCTGGTACTCAACCGGATTTTTTTCTCGGTTAGAGGATAGAGCTCGTAAACAATTCTTATTTATAAGTTAGTATAGGGCCTATTTTTCATGGAATCTCGCGGGAGTATAACTTTTGTAATTGGTTTTAGTTTTATATGAATTTTTCATGTTAAATGACAATCCGGCATCATGTATGAAAATAAGTGCTGAAGACTTTAGGGCATTGCTTTTATTACAGATTCTGCCTTGCGCGTATGTTTACATTAAATTCCAAGTTTTTATATTTTAAAATGGATATTAAGTTAATATACTAATATATAATGGTTTTTCTTTTAATGTATCCCTTTTTATTCAGATGATCAAATAAATACTACACAAATTTTACCTGAGCCTTGTAGTGGCAAACTTATTGGCAATTTTATAAACAATACCGTATATGTTCCGATCTGGAAAATGAAATCTCCATATTTAGTAATCAGTTCATCAAGCACCTTAAAAGATTATGCCCCATTCTGAACAATACTTTCTCCTTGATGACGTGATCATTGCTTGAATACCAACAACCAGTTCTTAATTTATCTGTTTGGTCTGAAACAACAAATTATCTGTCACATTTAGAAAATGAATCCGTATGTAATTCGAGCATGGTGCGTCGTCATTGGCCGATGTGAGTTTTTAATTAATTCCTCCGAGGCACCTGGTCGCTGTTTCGCAATCACGGCCACATCAGTATGCTGCCAGTCGCACCTCATCTGCTATGCTCTTCACGAGTTTTGCACTCAAATCTCAAAAGGTCCCCACGAAAGTGTTAAAAAGAGGAAAAGAATTTATTGTCTTCTAGAATTTAGTTTTTAATGTCCCTTCTAAAAGCAAATGCCTCAGCGTAAATCATTTCTATCGACATCTCGGACAATGGCAGCTTCAATAAAAAAGGACGTAAAATTAACACTTTGTTGCAAGCATGAATATATTCTGTCTCATTGTTAACAAAAGGTCTTCTTAGCATTCATCAATCAGATGCGATGCTATAGGTTATACTTTTATGACTGTGTTATTGGGATGACAATTTGAGATGAATTTCTTGTCAATGAGGCTTTTAAAAAGACTCGGTAAAGACAATACGTAGGTTTTACAAAGAATAGTGTCGTAACGATCGCTTCCTGGAGTGCTATGTAATATTTCATGTTTATGGTTGTTCTTTCCTAAAATGTCGAAAAGTTTTAGGTTGTTGAGTCTTGTCATTTCACCTTTTTAAAAAGGTCACAAGGGGATGAAGAGGCAGATAACATATGCATCAGTAGCACAACCCGAATGCGATTGTTTAATGTGAGAAGTTTCGTATCAAAACCAGTTCTATCCTTGAATTTTCAAAAGTGCTTTTTTTTATGTATGATTTGATACTTTGTCCATATTACCACGGCACAATGCCATTTGAAACGAATCCCTCTCGAAAGCCATGCCAGCAACCCGTTTTACTTCAAAACCAACGCAAGCTATGTTTTTACCATATTGCAACTGGAAAAACGTATTGGACCTATCAACATTTTAATTTGCTCAATCTACTTACATTTTTTAATGCACAGGTTGTACATGGCATAAAAAGTGAGAAACCACATGAATTTAACCAGAATTTGAATGGGAAATTTCGAAAATACAAATAAAATAAGACCTATTAACCTCAATACTAGCTCAATCTATATTATTCTTACCTGAAATTAATTCTAAAAAAAAAAGTCTTAGCACTAAACATTTTTAATCGAAAAAAAAAAAAATAAATAAATAAATCTTTTTTGAAAAAAGGAAGTGAACAGAGAGTGAAATATTTTTTGTCTCTTCTGTAAATTTTTTAACCCTAGATTAAACTGGTTCCAGTGGCGGCTCGTGGGAGGGGCCGGAGGGGGCCCAGGGCCCCTCACTTTTTTCAGACAATTCGTAACTTTTTATTATTTTCCTTTTTTTTTCGGTGCGTACGTGCTCGAAATTAAAAAAATAGAATGTATGTGCGGGAGGGAAAAGGGGGGGGGGATCCAGAAAATATATATTTTTTGAGATTACTTTGTTGCATTTTCCCCCTGAAATGAAATGATTCCTCCTAATATTCTCAACTTTTCCTTCAAGAGGGAAATTAAAGTTTGAATTTAAAATTTTAAAATTTCAAACCCCGACCCCCGTCCCCGTATTATTTCCTTCTCTCATTTTTAAAGTTTGTCTGAAAATAAAAGTCTCTCCGAATTCCCCCCCCTTTCCCGCAGAAAACATTACAAAATATGTCGTTTTTTTATTTCCAGATTTTCAATTTCACAACATTTGAAAGTCTCCGAATACCGCACAACATCGCTTAAAATTACGTTCGAAAATCGCTTGAAATTGAGTTTTTGGAGCTTCAGTTTCAAAAGATTGCTGTCCCTAACGTTACCAATTATGATCCTATTATCGCGTTTTTAAGCCTTCATTTTCAGAAAAGATTCGTGCAAGGGCCCCCAAACCGCTTTCCTTTAATATCATAAAAACATTGGTTTTTTAAACAGCGACTTACGAAAAATTTAAGTGGAATAGTCTCTTCGTTTCATATTTACATAGAATCTTGTGCTTAAGTTTTTATGATTTCAATTTTGAAAAAAATTCCAGGGGAGAGCGTCAGTACCCCTTTTCGTAAAAATCTTGAAAGTTTGTGTACAATTGCGTTTCTGGAACAGCAGTTTCGAAAAATTGGAGGGGGGAGGAGGAATTCATTTCTATTTATTTTTCAAAAAAAAAAAAAAAAAAGATCGGGGAGAGTCCCGAACCTCCATCCCTTAGCATAACGTCAATAAATATGGTCTAAAACTGCGTTTTAAGGCTTCGATTTCTGCAGATTTCCGCGGAGTCCCCTCTGTACTGTTCTTTTCCTTATAACATCACCAAAGACAGTCTAAAATTGCGTTTTTAAAACTACTAAAAGTTTCAACATTGAGAGATTTGATGAGCAAATCAAATTGATGAGATTTTTTTCCTATTGTGCCCCTCCCCACCCTAAAAACTATTTTCTAGTTGTGCCACTGCTGTGTGTTGTGTTGTATGTACATGAGTGCATATATTGTCAAAGTATTATTTTTTTAATTCAAAAAAATCCTTTCCCATTGTTATACAGAAATTATTACTTGTTTTAAGTTGCTGCTCATGTAGTTTTAAAGAAAATGTGAGAAGTTATCAATAATTTGAAGAAAATTAAGAGAGAGATTTTTTCCCTTTGTCTGCAGAAAAATTCTGTATCTGGCCCATGGAATAACATGCAGAAAGGTGCACTCGCATGAGAATCGCTCAGAATTTTTTTTTACTACCTAGTTTCTTAATTTATTTATTTTTCTTTTTTAAAAATTTAGTTTATCTATTTTTATCTTATTTATTTTAAAGCGAATGCTGATATGTATTTTCATCTTTGTTAAAGTGTTTTAATTTATAATTTTAACATATTTCTCTGATAACAATATTTTTGCACTTTTGTAAATTGGTCTTGGTTAAAATAAAATTAATTTTAATCATTCAAAATGATTAGTTATTAAAAGATTAAACATAGTATTACTATTAAAAATATTAGATTAATATTGCTTTTTAAAATTTATTTATTATGAAGTACGTCTCCCCCTGAAGCCCCTTATCGGTCCTGCAGGGGGAGACGTACTGCAGCGCCGGAAAGCGTACTGGATATAAACGTGAGATTAATAATTTTTGTGATGTATTTTGTACCTTTTCCCAATCTGATTTTTAAATTTTAATTTTGAAAGTCAGGGAGTGAAAGTGCACCACCCTGGTGGCGATCATGGACATAAACATGATATTAATATATTTCGCGATTTACTTAATAGTTTAAGTATTTCGTAGCTTGTCCCTTGTTTAAAATGGATTTAACTTTATTAATTTAATACAAATAACTATTTTGTGAAAATTTAAATACTAAAAGAATATTATAATTTTTTTTTTTCAAAACCCGACGGGGTGGGGGAAGGGGGGGGGGGGTGCACCCATGATTTGGCACCCCCACTTTTTTCAAGACACGAGCCCGCCACTGACTGGTTCTGATTCTAAACACATCATATATACTGCATACATTAACAGACTAGGATTGGCAACCTGTCTTGAGGCGTAGGTTTCTGGGTGAATGACATTTAAAAAGTTTCACTTGTTGCTCTCCTACTCGATAAATGCACATGCGTGCGTGCGTCCTCCACATGCATTATTTGTGTGATACACACCATCAATACTGCTGGCCAATTTTTGAAGGAAAAAAAATGCTAAGAGGGGAGGTGGAGGGGGGGGGGCAAAGGTTTTCACATGATGACGAGCCTGGTTTTGTCGTATCCACATCAAAATTTGTTCGAGAATGAATGGCATTCTATTTTTTCAATCAATTCCTCTTCAATATTGCTTCATCATATAGAAATTAAAAATATTTTCTGAAATGTAACTTTCCTTGTAATTTTTTTGTGTGTCTTTTTTTCCATTCATAGTACCCGTTTGAGGCATGCCTATGGGATTCGATCTAGAGGTGATCTTGCTGTGAACCGCACGACCAAAAGACGTCTCACGGTAGTCAGAAGAGGATATTTTTTTTCACAGTACCACTCTTGGCATTATTTTATTGAATAATTTCTTTCATTGACTTATGTTTTTCTTGACACCAATACTCCAGTGCCAAAATTTCAGAATTAGTTTGTTTTATGTTTGCATATGCGAGTGTATTACTATATTTGAAAAATATTTCCCATCTCTTTGAGCACTATGATCTTAAACTTGTTTTCTATTTTCACTCATATTTTCACTGAAGAAACTATATTTGAATTATTACCATTTTGTCCAAATAAGTTTTTTTTGTTGGTCAAAGAAAACTGACTGTGTAAGAAAAATGTGTGCCTCAGCGTTATTTCCGTAACCTAAAGTTGGCAGACATAATTTTCAGTTGATCAAGTCTGAACATCAAGTTATTCTATAAACACTTGACCTAACACTTGAATACTTGAATTTCAAATGATAATAATAATGTTATAGATAATAGTAATGATAATAATAATAAAGAGTTACAGGATACAAACTGGAAACTCATTGATACTGATTAATGAGATCAACAAATCAGGGGCGGTTTAGATTTGTTTTATTTTGTAAGAAAATACGCTTTAAAAAACAGTACTTCAGTAACTTTTTTTTTTCTTAATTTTATTGTTCGTCTAGGAAAATCAACGAAATGTGGCATACGTATAATCGTTTCAACTACATATTCATAATAACAAATTTTTCAATTAATAATCATAATAATTCGGGGTATACGTTGTAAGATCATTAGATAAATAGTTCACTGCTTTTTCACAGGCGTTTCTATTAAGAGCAAGCTAAACATAAAACGTGTCAAGTTTAATGTAGGCAAACATGTCTTCCTTCTTTCTGATATTATAATAAACAACAATATTTTAAGCTCGAGTTTTTATAGCCAATTAGATCAGGGGCTTATTCACGCATTTCTTCCGATTCAAAACCGGGCTTCTGTTGGGTGCGAAATATAGGACATCATCCATTTGCCCCGAGCTATTATTCCTTATAAATGTCAGAAAGGTGTTGTATAAATTGTTCATCTGCTTCATCCCACATGCTAATTGAGGTTCTAGTGTAACCCGAAAGCAAAGGCGGCGGAAAAATTACAGGGCACTTTTAAATATTTCTCAGGTAGGCCCACCTCATCAGAGCTATTTGGCTTCAATTTTACAGCCCATCGGGCAGCTTGTCTTAATTTTAACGGCCTCGCAGTCTCGTTAGCGTAGGAAAAGCCACCGTAAAAAATTCCCATAAATGGAGCTTTACGGGAGAGAATGTTGCGGTTGGTTTGGGCTACTATTGGGGACCGTGTTCAAAATAAAAATACTATTTCTAAGTCATTGGATTTGTGCTTATGTAGTTTACATTGACTTTTTCGTTATACACCAAATATTAATTTTGTTTACTGTTCAATTTTAATACAAATAAAAAAGTTTATAAATTCTGAGAAACTCTTTCAAAACTTTCTACTGTATCATAGCTTTTTCGTGTATATTATGGTAACCATTTTAAATGGCGGTTAGAGTTATGGACATTATAATGAAAGCTGAATTATTATTATTTATTTATTTTTTTGCGCGGAGATTTATAATCCGAAGGTATCAGGGACACCCCGATGGGAGGTCACGAGAGGTGGCTGTGATCGTCCATTAATTTCTTTATTCGACAAATTTTGTCTGATGATTCGGTAAAATTATCATCATTCGGCAGATATTATAGTTATATTCGGTAAAATCATCATCATTCGGCAAAATTTGGTGTTCTATTTGGCAAATTGGGAATTTTCAGCCTCCCAAAAAATTAAGTTCGGGGCGCCACTAGACGGGGGGAGTTGTTTATTAAAATGTATTAATTAAACGGTTGTTTTACTAATTACAATGTCATTCGATTCATCATTTTGTAGCTCAAAATTTAGCCGTGTCGTTTTTTTTTTTTTTTTTTTTTTTTGTGTAAAAAATCATCCTAGCACATGTATAACTAAAGCTCACATTTTAAATTAAATTCCTCTATGCTTTACTCCGTTTTATTACAGGTCTTTATTTTTCAGGATCCAAGCAGCCAAGTGAAATATTTCAATCGTTGTAGAGAAGTTCTCACTGTATGAGCCAATTAAAACGGAATTGGGTTAACTCTAATTTTCAAAACATTTCTGAATAAAATCAAGATTTCGAGAATTACAACTCTAGTAACGGAATGCACTCAAACGATTGGGTGACTTCTTTCTAGGTAAACCATGTGCTTGTTCAATTTTCCCAATTTCTTGATTTGTTTGTCAACAGAGAGGCCCGGAGCAATTAAATTGACATCTTGAAAGAAGTAGTAATGATGAAATTTTAAAATAATAAGGTTACTAGAGATTCTTCGAAACAAGCTGAATTCTGAAAGCGTCGAGATTTTATCATCACTAGAAATTGCGTCCTTCAATTTTCTTAAAAACCAGAATGACTTGAAGTAAACTTACTTTCTGAAACACTGCGGCCATTTCATTGGTTTGACAATTCAACACTTAAAGCGAATCGAAGCTAACTTAAAATTTTTACACAGCCCCTTTAAAGCAAACCCGCCAAAGAACCATTCCCGAATCTAAGAATTTACTGCAATGGCCAGTTTATTAGGAAAGCTTCTTTCACTTTTTTTTAATGCAACTTTTTGTGTTAAAGTGGGACCACCAGATAAGCGTAAATAATTTTTTATGTCGGTTGCTCGATTTGACGACTTCAGCAACAGGGAGGGTGTTAGAGAGAACAACCTTTATTTCTTGCTTTGGCAAAATCACAATCAAAAAGGTACGGTCGTATTTCTCTGTTAGAAAAAAATAACGAAGATATTTATATATCGAGATGATCCAGATAAGCCAATTTCATTGGTATTGAGATTTAACGTTTTTTTTTTCTTTTGGTTTTTCCCCGCTGGTATAGTAGTAATTGTATCGCGATAAAAATATTTAATTAAAGAGTAGGTTTTGTTGTTGCTCAATAAAATTTAATTTGATGATTTCGATTGCTCGAAGTGGGCGGCATTGTTTTTTATGGCTTGACGCGAGTCCAAAGTTTTAGTTTTTGTAGAATGCTGAAGAAGTTATTCATGAATTTGAGATAAGAATAGATAATACAATGTATGGGATAAGCACAATGACCTTAGATGATTCACTGAATGTACGGTTAGCAAATGCTTTTCTTGAATAATAGGGGGATAACATTTTACTTCAAGTATTTAAACTAAACTTGTGAAAGGACATGACCTAAAGTAAAGCGTTTGGATCTAGATATTTTCAGGAGGAGTGGTTAAGGGAAGCCATTGAAGTTCCAAAAATTACTTTTGCGACTTCCCAAAGAGAAGCTTAAATTTGTACAAATGGAGTTTTTGAATGCAGAGTGTGATGTTCGGGCCTGGGTGTGAAAGAGGTAGTGGGTTAAAAATTGTGATTTCTGAAGTTGTGTTTGTGCCATTAAAGAGCACCGGCGAAAGATTGTCAGCATATAGTAATTGATATAATATGAAAACCTCTATAGAAAAAATTTCAGCTGCTCGTTCTGTATTATCTTAACACTTTGAAGCACGATGGCTTCTTTTGAAGCCACCATTAAAGAAAAAGTAATCAGCCAACTGACACAGTCGCTTCAATTTTTGGCTAAAAAGAAAAAAAAATAAATAAAACAAAGCCACCGATAGCCTCAAAGGGTGTGCAGAGGGTCGGAAAGCTTTTTTTTATGCTGAGGTAATAAGCTCAAATTGTAGTTAAAAGCAATCAATATATAATGGAATGGATGCAAAAACAAAATGCATGCCTGATTTAAAAGGGCAGATGAGTTTATTAAAAAAGCATTCTGGAATTTTCAAATCTTAGTGGATGGAATAACACATTGAAAAGATGTTGATGTAAGTTGTTGACTCAAAAGAGTTAAAGCTCGTGAAAAAAAGTACCTTTTGCGCAGTTTAAAATCCTTTCTGGGTTAGATTTTTTTAAATATCATAACCACTCTTAGGGATTTCCAAAATGTGTTTAAACCAAGGGTTTTGGGATTGGTGGACCCCAAAACCTCCACCACGGCTGCGCCACTGCTTTTTTGTGTTTTCAAAACTATTTTTCTTTTTTTCATTATCATTATATTTTGTAGATTGTTACAAACATAAACTATAAAATAATTATACTATGCTGTACTACTATAATATACTATCTGTAATTTCAACGATTTTTAAAGACATTAACAGCAAAACAGGTAAATAAAATTTCACAAAAATTTCAAGAACGTCGTTTTTGTTGCTTAGAACTGGAATTATGGTACAAATTCAGTTAACGATCGCCTGAAACGAGAAGAAAAAATAGCCCTTTTATTTGAAATGCGCATAATTTATTTATGAGTGGTAAACTCAATTGCAACCGACGGATAATCCATCATTTTTTTCCTCCATCAATACTGAATACATTTGGGTTTGACCCAAAATTAGTATTTTCTTTTAAATTAGTGAATATGTAATTCTACTTTCTACTTCCTTTGTGTCGTAGCGTAAGCTCTGAGTCTTGAAACACAGAGTAGTGGAAATACTTTAGGTCAGCTAGAGGTTACTTTGAAAAAACTTTAGTTTATAAAAGTACAAAAACTGATTTTCAAACGTGAGTGAAAAGTAGTTGAAATGCATTTTTATTCACGCAAATCTTTTGTGGGTGCATAGAAATAAGCATCTTTGATTAAAAAAAAAAAAACCGTACGTAATTTCCCAGTATTGAAAGAGAAATACTGTGTTCTTTATGAAAAGTCAGAAAATAGATTCTTTAACATTATAAGAACATAAGTTTTGATTTTTTCACTACATTTACACTTAATTACGGTATTAAATTTCAATGAATGTACTATCGGTTGAGAGTATAATTGAATCCTCAAATAATGATTTAGAGCATTTTAGTTGATGCAAAATTAAATAATGTTTGACTCTCTTTAGGTTATCAGAACGTGATTCGCTTTTTTTCCTTTTGACAAAATACAGAAAAATCCTTCAGCGATTTGAATTTTCTAATTTCCCCATTATTTTTCTTCTAACAATTTAGGGGAGAGTTGTAATGAATATGGGATACATTTTTTTTTCTTTTATATTGCAATTTTTTTCAACATCGAATTTTTTTCAAATGCTTAAGATTGTTTCAATATATACTCAGCAGCATAGAAAACGGTTCAAAAGCTTGGAAAAAGTGTTGAATGGGTCACTGGTGGTAATGAACGGGACACGGGGCACTGTTTGAAATTCATAAAAGATGTCTAAGAAATATTTAATTTTTATTTATGTGATAAATACTGACACAAAATACGGACACAGGATTCAATGTGATAATAGCTTAATGAGAAAGAAAACAAAAATCCCTTTCTATTTAAATCATGCTGAATACAATATCGAATATAGAACTCGTAATATATTCTTAAGAAGCAATTAACTATCAGGGAGAAATTTCTGCACTTGGCATTTTATTGCCTGCAAAACTGTATATTATTGCTTAAAAGATAAATGGATTTGAAGTACAACCATACGGAAGCTTTCGTGGAAAATAAGTTTTAGGGTAAGTTTTATGATGGTGATAAGTCAAATTATTTCATAAATTGTTTTTTCCAAAAAACTTGAAAAACATGTCTTGAAGTAATTAGATGCTGGAAAGTTACATGTTTATTTGTACAAGAACATTGGAACTATAACTATAATTATTATAACTACAGTGGTGGTCGTAATAATTATAAGGACAGCAGAAAAATTGCACAAAAAAATATTTCTGAAATAATTTAGTTAAATTTATACACGAAATACATTTCTATGCTAGAAATCAATGTAGAACGTTTGAAAATACTAAACATAAATGTTTTACCGTGATTAATAAAATAATGTCATTGTTGAATCTGGACAAAATTATAAGGAAAACGAGCGTTTTGCCCTGAAACACTAGTAATCAATAGTGTCCCCCTTTTGTTCAATCCTTTTTATCAGTCTGGATGTCGTAGAAGTTGAAGGATGAACAAAGTTGGAAAAAATTTTCCTGACTTTTTCCAAGGAGAAAAAGTTCTTTCTGTTTCCATATTGAATATCATTTTTTCATACTTTGGGTGCCAGAATGCCTCACTAGTTTCCATTACACAAAATAAACACCAAGCAATGATTTTGAGGTTTAAGAAACATGTAGTTAGGCATTATTCTGCTGAAACAAATAGTTTTAACTCGTAACTAACAGTGATTTTGGCTAAAATAATATTATTTAGTACATCGACATTAATCACAGAATTCATTATGCCCTGCACAATATATATATATATATATATATATATATATATATATATATATATATATATACTCAGACCATATTACTGAGCCGCGTCCAAATGAACGCTTTGAGATTTTGTTTCCTTCACAGAGATTGCACCAGAAGTAGCAAAAACGACCTAATCCATCCTAATTAAATTTTTTCTCATCGAAAAACATTACATTATTCCACTTTTTACCCCACACAGCGCATTTTTGACAGGCTCAACCCTTGATCTCTTATGAACGTTTTAAAGAGTTGTCATGACATTAGTTTCACTTAATGAAACTCTTTCTTTTTTCTTAAAAGTTGTTGAACAGTTCGAACAGAACTTGAATTCCCATCAAAAATCTTTTGATGTTATTTTTTTGGGCAAGCTCGTATTATCATCGTTAGTTTCATATACACAGAAACTGAAGATTTCGTTTCGGCTTTGTCAACCTTATTTGCCGGAATTTTTGAGAAAGCTTTAAATGACCGATCTCTAACTATAAAAACTAATTGCGATTTGATGTACAGTATGTCGCGAAATTTTTCTAGCAGCCACTTTCCTTGTCTCAAATTCTTCAAGTTTTTTACCTAAGTTTCAAGTTTGATTCTGAAAATTGAATGTGACTTCTTCTATCGCTTACTAAGCATTTATATCGTTATGTAGCGCAGTTTGCAGAACAAAAAACATGCAAATTTTGCTTTTTAGAACACACAAATCTATTTGTTCTTATAATTTTGTCCACATCATACGGATGTTTAAACTCACACTTCCTTCTACGAATAAGAAATTCTTTTGTATTTCCAATAAAAGTTATACAAACAAGTTTTATTTACTATTAGTTATTAGTCATAAAATTAACAAAACTTTCCGACCAAATGCAGCGAGATTTGGTGGTTTTTTTCTTTCGTCCTTATAATTTTGACTATAATGTGTCAGGTTTTACTTTAAAACCGAAATATTGGGTAAGTAGTTCAGAACAAAAAGACTTGAATAACGATCCAAACATCCATTAAGAACTGTTAACTTTGTTGTAACAAAGATAACTGAAATAAAATTTTTAAATTTCTACGCATAGAAGGGTCAAAAGTGAGTCCTATTCATTACCATGTCCTGAGTCCCATTTAAGCCCAACAGTACTTTTAAAACGTAATTAGATTTTTAAATAGGAAAATGCTGAAATTAAATCAAAACTCAAATTAAAGGGATTGAAAGAAATAATCAAATTTGAAATAAAATTCATAACTGAAGATTGATGAATACTTTTCATCCTTAACTGACTTAACTGAAAGTAAAAACTTTTCAGACAATTTCTTGCTTATTGTGCTTTTAGAGGAAAATGATGCAACTCCGAAGAACAGTTTTGTCAGATTACTTGAATCACCACTGCTTTCAATGGAACCAAAAAAAAAAAAAAAAAAAATTCAAAGTGCATTTATGGAAACAAGCAGGGGTGTGCACAGAAATTTGGTGCCCATCACATATGACTTTTATGCTCCCCCCTCCATATTGTTTATACATGCATTTCACTCCTTATTTCAAAAATCTGGGGCCCCTTTCAGGCTTGGGCCCAAGCCAACAGGTTTTCATCCCCCCCCCCTGTGCACGCCCCTGGAAACTAGTAGTGACCCATTCAACCCCACGGTATTCAATCTCGCTCTACTGGTAATTAATAAGGAGGAAACATTTCAATTTTAGTGATGATTTCATTTTGAAATAAATTTTATTGCGTGTATATTATCGGTTGAAAGTTCAGTACTTCAATGGATCTTTCTCTCTTACCAAAAAACTGAATTGTTTTGTACTTACACGTGCATTTATTAAGATACATATAACTGTTGATTTAAAATTTTCTCAGAAGGAAAAGTTTTCCTCCCATGCATTTATATTAAGCAAATGTTTTCCTATAAATTGAGATGTTTCACGCCAGAGTGAGAAAACTCGATAAGAATAAGTAAAACATTAATAAATAAAAAAAAACGAATAGAGGGGAGAGGTTCGAAACTTGTTCTTAACTGAAAAAGGAATAATGAATCTTAAGTGGTTTCTATTTCTAACCACTTTTTATTTCTACTTCTACAAGAAAGGTTGAAGTTCATTTTCTTATCCTTAAAACATATTGGATTTACTTGTTTCTTTCGTTTTATCATAATTGTTGTTTTAGAGTATAATGGTGGGCATTAACGCTCTCCGATTCCTCGTTTGTAAATCATTTGCTGTTCCTTAATAATATATGGGAGTTATATATGTTTCGAGATAGCATACACATTGTGAATTATTTGTGCCAGACAGCCATTAATTTTGTCTGGGAAGTGACAAATTTCTACTAAATGAATTTAAGTTGTCGAACTATTGTAAGCAGAATTCATCATGTGCAATTTTGAGAGTTAAGTAGAATTTCATTTATGTAACCAAAAACGCATTGGTTCCAAATTTAAAATCCAGAAATATGAACGATCTAAAAATTCGGTGTTAATACATTTTCTTGCGGAACAATTGGAAACTTATATTATGGTATGGTAGTATAATCCATAGTAGAAACAATTTTTCGTGTTACAATGAACATAAACTATTCGTAGCCTTTTTTCTAATTAGCTACTATTTAATTTACTATTGAAGTTTAATAAATGCATACAAATATTGTGAATATTTATCTGTTGAGCGTAAAAAACTGCATTGTCCAATAAAATATGGTTCGAAGCTTTTTCTTTGGAAAATAATGTTTAGTTTTCCATCAGAGATCACTTAATAAGGAAAAATAAATCTTAGATCCTGGAAAGTTCTGAATTCTAGAATAGAGAGAGAGATGGTCCTAGTGCATCGCATTTTATAGGCGGGGGGGGGGGGGGGTTAGAACGGGAGAGGACAATTGCGGTCCCAACTTAGGGAGAGGGGGAGGGTCATTACTGGTATTAATATGTCCATTACTGGATCATACAGAAGGTCTATTTTTAATTATTTTTAAAATTTAAGATATGCTTCTGATGATTTTGTGCATTAATAACGATATATGAAGGTTCGATCAGTGGATCAATGATGAAGAAATAATTTTATGACTGAATTCTTGTAAACTTGTATTATAACTAACTTAAGGTCCTTAAGTGACCCATTATTGGTGCATTTACCGAACATATAATGGTGTACGCATATTTGCTCTTCAAATGATTTAAGTGTCATTATTTGGTTTTAATGCCACTAATTCATGTGATGCTATGAGTGAAAAAATAATCTAAAGAGGTCGACGCATTTATATTTTGCTTAGGGCGTCATTGACTTTGACTAAGGCCGATAACATTCGGATCTTTGCCTTTTGCAATGAACATAATACTGAAAGAATCAATTCGAAATCTGAAGAAGTAAAATGGAAATTGTATATTACTAAACACTGGGGGTCAGGAACAGTTTTGTGAAAAGCACAATGCTTGTTTGAAAGGTTATTTGTTTCTTCTTTTACATCCCCACAAAGCCTCCCAGACGTCGTTGACAGCTACAGAAAGAGATGTCAGAGGTCATTAAAACAATTCTAAGGGCCCATTTATTTGCCATTTTCAGTTCTGATGACATCTCTAGTAAGGAAGCTTCTGATTATTATTCTTGCCTGCAAGCCAGCTGTTTTACTTCTTACACTGTGTGTTAAGAGAACTAATTTCTGACATCTTTATGTATGCAAATATGATGGATTAGCTGCCCAAAGACACCCGCTGATTCAGTTGAGAATTAGTTGCAACGGTTTTTCTAATTTCACTTTTTCTAGCTTCATTGTTGTCCCCTTCCAAACATTGTTAAACCTATATCGAATCTTGAGAGAGTTGATGGGGATATGCACACCATGGCTTGGGGGGTTAGACACTGATATGGAAAAGATTAATGTTTAGAGCAAACAAACTCGAATAAAATATATAGAAACGATAGCTGTAAATTAATAAATTGTTTATTTACAGCTCCAGTATAATTTTGAACCAATGCAATAATTAGGTCATCTTTACTAATAATAAAGCTGAAAGTCTGTCCGGAGGATGTCTGGACCTCTGTGACGCGCATAGCGCCTAGACCGTTCGGCCGATTTTCATGAAATTTGGCACAAAGTAGTTTGTAGCATGGGGGTGTGCACCTCGAAGCGATTTTTCAAAAATTCGATGTGGTTCTTTTTCTATTCCAACTTTAAGAACAAAAATATCATAAGATGGACGAGTAAATTACGAAATTATCATAACTTGGAACCGTAACATGGGCATAAGCCAATTGGCGAGAAAATTCACCATACATTATTTGTAAATATACAGACGAACCAAAAGACCTTTTAATTTTTCTATTACGGGCAAAGCCGTGCGGGTACTACTAGTTTATTAATATAAAGATGTTCGATTAAAACTAAAAAATATTATGTTTTGATATAGGTAAAACAGAGGGTATGCAAAGCAAAAGTGGCGGTAGTGGTTATAAGTCCCTTTATAATAGTCAGAATTAAGGGCACAGTAATGATATTGGAGCTATGTAATGTTGTTCAAAAAGTAGAAACGGCGAATAAAAAGCTCTCCTGGGAATAGAAACGGCTTATTTTAGAAGAAAATCTTCAAACGTATTAGGAATTTTCGAGATGATTGAAGCAATTAATTTTAACTTCTGATTTTTTTTTACACTGCATACTTTTGACTATTTGGTTGTTGTAATTCCAAAAGCACCGACCTCTCTACCTGACAACCAAGGCTAATGGCGTCTTGGAAATTTTCAGAGGGGGGGGGGGGGGTAGGCAAACTTTTGACGGTGGTGCTGATAAGGGAATCTCCCCCACAATTGTTTCGATATTGAAGCTGTAAAGGTTCAATTTTTGTCAATCCTTGGTGATGTTAAGCGAAAAGGGTCAATGAGGGGTCGGAGTAATATTTTTAATTGACTTTAAAATTGGCAATTTTTGAAGACATAAAGCAAAGGGGAAACTGGAGGTTCCCTCCCGGGGGGATACGTTTTCGAAATTGAAGTCAATTTTAGGCAATATTTTTGGCTCTGAAGCTCTAACAGAAATTTTTTGTCATTGACAATTTTAGGCTATTTTTTTGGAAAGGATGGATTTAGGAGCTCTTCTGCGGAAACTAAAAGAAAAAAAAATCTGCAAGCTATCTTCTGTGGCCTTCAGTTTGGATGCTGACTGCAAACATTTATTTTTCATGTCTTGTGCTTACTACCAAGCATAATTTGGCAGTCTTTCTAACAGTGTTAGATATTTAATATAGCTAAATTGCAATTTTTAACAAAAGTGCACGGTTTCTAATATTGAAAGTTTTCCAATGTTAAACAAGATGTCATTTGATAATAAATAATAATTGCCCTTTAGAAAATTCTTTGTATTTCAAATATACATCAGTCAAACCAAGGAGTTTATCCATCATCATTTACACTTCAAATACAGTTTTAATGTGCTGCAAGAATTTCCCTCGTAATCACGTACTGGAAGTTCTTGCGTTAGATACAAAGCTATTTAGTTCTGCCAATAGAACTGCTACAATGTAAGTGAAAACGTTAATTACGTAAACAGTGTAAATGATTGCAGTAATATGGGAATAAATTATGGCATTTTTACACAAATAATTGAACACAATCTACGACGCTTGGCCAGTCACATCCAGGGATGATCAAAGGGCCGCAGAGGCTACGTTTGGCTGATAGCGTTAAACGGTTACTTACAAGTTAAAAGACAAGTCGGTAATGCTATGCCTAAAATAATACATGTCTACACAGCATGGGTCCTATCACCAGCGATTGTCTTTCGTGAAGACGGACTAAGAAAGAAGAAGCAAATGAGCCACAAGCAAGTGCTAGTTAAAAACCAAATCACCTTGCCGCCAAAGTTGCAAAAGAAATAAAAGAAAAGAAAGTTAATTACCTCACGTAACATTCCGATATGGCATAACAGGAAAAATAGCAAATTGATACGGAAAATCGCTTGCCCGAAACGCAGGCCAAGATTTCTGGTAAGTAAGAGAACTTGTCATTCTACAAATCAACAGTCCTTATTTCCTGCTGCTCGAGCAATTAGAGAGCGACAACTATGTATCTATCAAAAAACGAGCTCTATCTGTGCAGTAGCAAGAATTAACAAAAAGTAAGTGTCCCGAGGGAACAAACGCCACAAGAAAAAATAGCTTCTCACTTTATTTTATCTCAATGGCTGTTTCCTTTTACAGTGGGTACTGCATTAGAGGCCTCATTAGGTCAACTGTGGTGGTTCGAAAGCAAATGTATTGCCAGCAACGTAATCATGAATATGTTTTGTTAAGTGGTTCTTTGGAAAGCTCTATTTTCCTAATTAAGGCACTTACCATTTGCTACGATTGCTTCCAAAAACTTTATCAAAACGTATCTGGTTATTGTTTTCGGGTCGTGGTGGTAGGTCTGTAATGCAGAAACAGGAGCAAGTATTGTTTATGGACTCAGTGGGTTAAAGTAGGTAGTATAAAAACTCTTTCGGTGTCTTAGGAGGTCGTAATTATTATTTCTTGTTTCGTAAAAAATTACACCAAAAAGCGGTTGAAAGTGAAAGCAAAACTAATTTTCAACTGATAGTTTTAAAGCAGTGGTTCCCATTCTGGGAGCGGTAGGGCTCCTCAAAGGGGCTGATTCTTGAGAGCCGACAGGGGGATGACGAGTTTTTAAAAGATAAAATAATAAGAAAATCCAGCGAATGTCTAAATTGAAAACGCAGATGAAACAGATTGCTCAGAGTTTAGACAAGGAGTCACAAGTTTAACTTGTTTCTATTTTAAGTATGGGAGCATCCTTCTCACACCCCGGATAAACCTTAAGGAAGTATTTCGTTGTTCATAGCCGAAGTTTACGAATTTTCAAACTTTCTATTTATTTTTGTTTTAAATTTAAAGTATTAAACGACTTACGCGAAATGGCTATAACGCGATTTTTTTCACCAGTAAGACAAAACGCGAATTCCTCGCCCGCAACACGAAAATTTTCGAAATGGAATCGCCTTGTGTAAGTATCGGCTTTGTTATTGGCTACTATTTTTTTTTTAAACAAATATCATTACTGGATTCACTGTACAGTAAAACTATAGTGCATTTCTTTTTCTTACTACATATTCTACGTACCGTACTGGTTTACTTTGTGTCTTTCTTTCCCATTGATCATTGATTTTGTGCATCTTAGCAGTATTTTATGTTGAATAAAACGTTTTTTTTTTAAATTTAAAATACAAATAAAAATTCAGCTTTTTATCTAAAAAACAGTACTGTTTGGTTAAGAAATGGTTTTTAAAAGTTTGAGGTGGTGTTTACAAGTGTCTAAAGTAATTGGGTAGGTTTATAAAAGTTTTTATACGTATCCGTTCCCAAAACGCGAAATTTCGACTTACGCGAGGGGTCTTGGAACGCATCCCTCACGTAAGTCGGAACTCGACTGTAATTTGAACAATTCAAGGGTCGTTAACAGATTTGAAAATTATGCGCTTTATCGTTGAAAAAAAAGTTCTGGATATTTTTATTTTTTTCTTAAAAATTATGTAAAAAATAAAATATGACTTTGTTAAACATTTTAACAAATATTAAAACAAAGTCGCAGAATGATTTACCCGAAACTCCGATGGTAGAGGTACATGAATATAGAACGCGTTTAAGTGAAGATCATATTAGCTTTTAAGACGTTCAGTTTCTGTTAGAAGATCTTTGGTGTTTGACACTAAGCTTAAATTAGATCATCGATATCTATCTTTATTTATTTTCGAATGCCGACCACACTTTTTGTCTAAGCAAGTGGATCTTCAGCACTTTTTTACCGCTCCTTGAAACATTTAACTAAATATAATTTGACGTTGGAGTTTTTCTAAATCTCTGAAGGTCATAAATTTGTCCACTTGTCGTCCTGTATGAGTTGAACTCATAAGCAATTTCAAAATACTTTAAAAGGAGCAACAAAGTGTAATAACTCAACAGAAAAAAAATGTGAATGCATTTAGAAAACTAGAACTATTCTGGACATAAAACCAGAATATGAAATAGTTTTCCTTAAACTATTGCAAAAAGAAAGTTGGAAAATCACGGTTTTATAGAAAAGAGAAGCTTGATAAATTTTTTGTATGAAGTCAAACAGTGTTGTTTTTTTATTTTTAACTGTTTGTCATTAATTTTGGCAGGTAAAGCAACTATCGATCACTAATGGCACCAGTAGTTCATGGACTTCTTTTAGTGGATTGATTTGAGCTGAGTTTTTACTGGTTTCCAAGATTTTTTACCGCTGAGTATATTTTGTTTAGTGTTCATGTGATAATAAAATATCAAATCTTAATCATTTAAAACAAAGTAAAATTAATTTAAGTTATGTTTCAAATTGAACATTTTTGATTTATAATTTTTACAGCAGAGTAGTTTTTACTTCTTTAAGTATCTTGCAGCTCTAATTTATTACTTTCTAGAGTTCGGCAACGATTTAAAACATACTTTTTTATCCTTTTATACTAACACACATTAATAATGAAGCATTTAATTTGCCTTTAAAATTGAAATTCAGAAATCAGGTGGTTTACCTTTCAGAAGAAACGAAAATCAATATTTTCAGGATACTTTAAAATTTTATGAGTTAATTATAAGCCTTAAATACATATCATGCATCCCCAGTTGAAAAAAGCAGTTTTAAGGCTTTTACACGCATAGAAAACACGCGTACAAAAAAAAAAAAAAAAAAAAAAAAAAAAAAAAACTGATACTTTAGGAACAACTATTTCAAAGTTTAAGTGCCTGGACGTTAGTTTCCAAACATCAGTTTACTGTTACTGTAGATCAAATAATAAAATTTTTTATTTCTTTAAATAAGAGAAAAGCTTACAGGCTCGAAATATTTTTAAAACGTATGAAATTAAATTTTATGGGGATAAAATCTACGAACAATTTCGAGCATATACTGACTTCAAAGTTACTTAGAGAAATTGGATAAAGCAAAAATTTCAGAAAAGAATTCACTGCGATTCTGTCCTGTATAGTATTTTGTTTTTATTTCTAAGGTCACAAGTTTGAGCATTTGAAGAAGTTAGATTGAAATCACTAGGTTAAAAAAAAAAAAAAAACTTTATTTATAGAATCTTACACTTGATTTTTCTTCCATGTAAATTTACTTTTATTTTACTGCTATTATTTACTTTTAGGCTTTGCACTTTTAAGAGTCATTTCTTGGATTAGAAACATGTTTTGTCACGTTGCCTTTTTAACGTGCGCTCGATTTATCCAAAGAGTAACATGAACCTTTTATTCTTTTGTGAAAGGTAACTATGTGAAGCCTTTACTTATCAATGTGTGTCACAACTAATATGGCTTTTGGTGTTCCAATATAAAGCTTCACCGGGTTGTTTTAAGGAAGGTCGAAATGTGTGAGGCAGAAAAGAAAGAAAAAAAAAATTATATGCTGCTTAAAAATCATTTGTAAGTTGTTAGTTTGCATTGTAATAGCTTTTATAAGTTTGGATTAAAAATCTGTAAATTTTTAAACTCGAAAATAAGTGAGAAAATAAAATGTTGTGCTCATCGCAACGGCTGTTATACAGTATCTGGTATTTATTTTTTTTTATTCAGTGCCACCGAGTACTCTTAATCATAAGTTTTAAAACATATTGTTCGAACCTTGGACGCCCATGTGGGGATGGGAGGGGGGGGGGGGCAAATGGGACTCGACCCCCCCCCCTTAGAAATTAGAACTTCCTTTGCTTTTTTTTTTCTCGTATGTGAATATGGGGCAAAGTGAAATAACACGGCAATGTGAAGTGGTGAAATATTTGCTCTGCTTTTAGCATCAGCTAACTTATAATATTTTAACTATATAGTACACGCATAGTCTATTCCAGTCGAGAAAAATTATTACTGAAAATCAAAGAATATAATACAATTTTCAAAAATTAACTCCTATTGTAGGGGAATGTGGGGCAAAGTGAAATGGCTAAGATGACTGAGCTTTTTCAAAATGAACAAATTGGAAATTTGTTTTGAAAATTACAGTACAAAAAGAAAGAGCATTGTATTTTATAATAAAACTTTCATTGAAACATTATTTTTCACTTTTGCAGTAAATTGGAGCCTTAATGAAAGAGTGGAAAATTTTCCCTTTTTTTTCCCCCCATGGAGCAATGTGAAAAATGAAATATTTTTGTAATGAAATATTTTCCATTTGGTTATGAAAAGTACTTTTGATCAAATGAATCTTTAAATAAAATTTTGAATGAGTTAAATGAAAAAAAAATAAAATAAAAAACGAATAATTAAATAAATTGATTAATATATGAAGAAAAATAAATGAGTAAAAAGTGAATGAATAGGAAAATAAAAGAATGAATGATTAAATAAGTGAATTACTGAAATAAATAATGTAAATGAATTAATTAACAAAGGAATACATAAGTATTTCAGTATATGATTGAGTGAGTAAACGAAATAAACTATTTTAGTTTGCCCCGCGTGTACTCGACTACTTGAGCAAAATATTTAAAGTATACATAAGCTGAATGTTAACTAAATAAATATTGCACCGCATATTGGAAGGTCACAATATTTAAAATCTTAATAACAAGAACTTTATAATTTTATAACATCAAAAGTAATTCTTCACTTACCACATATATTACAATAAGAGTATCAATTTTTGAAAATTGCCTGTATTATCATATGCTCTTTTTTTTTTCCTGCCTGGAATAGACAAGTGTAACTACATTTTAAAAATATTACCAGACAGGTGGCGTTGAATGCAGAGTAAATATTTCATCTTTTCCCTTTGCCCCGCTATTTCACTTTGCCCCGCATTCCCCTACTATTTTGTTGCAAGTCAAAAAATTTTTTGTTAATATTAAATGATAAAATTCTTTTTGTTAACATTTTAAATATTGAGACCTACTAATATTCAGTGCAGTATTTATTTGTTTCACATTAAGCTTATTTGTATTTTAAATGCTTTGTACAGTTAGTCAAGTGCATGCGGGGCGAAGTGAAATAGTTAATTTCATTTATGTATTTAATATTTTATGAAATCACTTACTTATTACATGTCATTTACATTCCTTCATTTAATAATTCCTTATTTTTTTGTTCATTTACTTATTTTCTTATTCGTTCACTATTTTATTAATTTATTAATGTTTCTCATTTAATCACTCATTCCTTTATGTACTCTTTTATTTGATCAAAAATATCTTTAATAATCAAATCAAAATTATTTCATTGGAAAAATATTATATTTTTCACTTTGCCCCATGAAAAAAAGAAGTAAAAGATTTCCACCTTTTTTTTGAAGGTACAATTTAACTGCCAAAAATAAAAATCATGTTTCAACGCAATTTATATTATAAAATATTTTGCTCTTTCTTTATGTACCGTAATTTTCAAAACAAATTTCCAACTTGTTCATTTTAAAAAAAGTAATTTATCTTAACTATTTCACTTTACCCCCACATTCCCCTACATTTGTATGATTATAAGCTAGAAACAATCGATATAACTCATGAAATCAGTAATTCATTTCCTTCAGAAAATCTAAATACTCCTGAATTCGTATTTGTTAAAATTTTTCATTCAATCTTTATGTCTATATTTCACTCGTCCCTCTGAATTTTCCCACTTGTAAGTATTTGATTATACCTACAAAATTCAATATGAAGGAAATATAGCTATAAAATCCATCAATTTTATCCGCTTTTAAATTACATGATCTTTTCGTGAAAAGCGCATCATTGTAAATGTTTTTCATAGCAGCTCATTTATTTCCTGCGCTGCAAAGAACACTCAAGATAAAGCCTTATTTTAAGTAAATCAGCGCTGCCTAAATCAGTATCTCTTGCTGAGTGAAAAAAAATGTGGGTGGGAAAAGTACGGGAAAGAAGCTAAATCAAAGAGTGAGTGGGGCAGCATCGTGAAGGGGGTGAGGGGAACCTATTTTCCACATGAATAGAAGGGATCTCTATCACGATCTGCAGCGCAAATGCGTTATTCGGCCCGTAAGTGGGCAATGATAATCTAACTATCCGGTTTTTCACATTTCCCTCGCATAAAAAGTGCAAATTTGAAGATATCTGACCTTTTTTTACGAACTGTCAAACGAATTTTCAAAATTATTTTTACTAATATAGGGAGGGAGTGTTTCAGATAATCTAATGTTGAATAATATTATCGAAATTTGTTGTGTGAATTAATTATTGTAGTCTTCAGTTTTGTGTTTTGTTTAAGTTTGGGATGGTCTTGGAAGAAAAATCACGTTTTTCAGTATCCTATTTCAAGTAACTTATGATGATTCATGGATAATATATTTGTTGTTATTTGAATTAAGTGATACAAAAACACCAAAGCATATCTGAAAGATGCTTTTAAGACATATATGCTTTCTTTTCTAACAGATGTGTATCACTCACTGCAGCGCAGATTAACCTGGTGTAGAAAACACGTTGGTTGGTCCATAGACACCTCTAAAGAGAGGACGCGTGCTATTTATCAAGTCGAATCCAAGTAATAAACTATTAAGTCTGGATGTTTATAGATATAAAATGTTCAATCCCAAGCTTTCAGTTTCTTTTTAAGCAGTCCACTTCCATGTTTCTATAAGCCAATTTTTTTTCTAACGCATGATGCATATTAGATAAACATGTCTTAATTATACTGAACGGCAAAAAAAAAAAAAAAAACCTTCAAAATGCATCAGACATAATTCTTGCCAACTCTTTATGTAAAATGTCCCCCTGAATCGAAAGATGACCAATGTTTTCCCCCTACACGTCCCACTTTTGGAAATGGTGCCCTTCATTTTTTCAGTTTTCGACAGTTTCATAGCCATAAATTTAATTCGGAGGGGAAAGGAACGTTACATTGGCCAGTAACTCTCTTCTGAGGAGATAAAGAGGTGCAAAGTTTGAAAGTATGGACATTTGGAGCAAATTGGGAGACTCATGGGGTTATTCCCCGCTAAAATATTTTTTAAATAAACGAAAACGATTTTTTTTTCTCTGGGGGTTTGTTTCACTTTTTCTCTCCTACTTTTCGGCATAAAACCAGAGCATAGAACTTACTCCTATGAGCCTAATGTTAGAAAAAAAAAATTCATGTTGGAAAAAATGTTTTTTTTTTTTATATTTATTTATTTATTTATTTATTTTTAAATATTGGGAGTATCGTATTCTGCATAGTCAGAGTCGTATCGCAAGATCTTCAGCAAAAAATCGTCCGGTATTATTCAACTTAATTCACAGATATAACTAAGATAGAAATGATCTAACTATGCATATAATGTAGCATTAATGAATATTTATATTTCTGGACAGGCCCGGACGGATTTATAAATTTTGGGCTCCGTGCAAAAAATCAGCAAGTCCCTTAACCGTGCACTTTATTGCTGCACCCCCTCCAAAAAAGCGTTTTTTAAACGGGTTATTATAAACGGTGTATGTTTTTTTAACTGCTTCATTATTTCTATTTGAACTTTGAGCTCATTTGTTTAAATGTGTTTTTTTTTTTCTTTTATTGTTTTAGGATTTTTAACCTACTTGTTTAAAACGCTTATGGGTCGCTGTGTTTTTTTTTTTTTTTTTAATATATCCTGATTTTTAGAAGCTCATTTTTTAAGTTATGTCTGCAAGAAAGCAAGAAATACAAAAATATATTTAACTGTAAAACAAAATATGTTCAACTGAAATTTATTTTATTTATTTATTTATTTTTTTTTTGGTGTGCCGTGTTCGCCGTAGAGGCGTGCCTTCCCCTTCCTCCACCGCCTTACGGGGTCTGCAGGTACGTAGATCCGGCCCTGTTTCTGGGGATGCACTGCTCCATTATTTTCCACAATATCAAGAGGTGTAAACAATGGTGCCGGTGCTTCCCCAGAAATATAAAATACAGTAAACTTCGGTAAGTCGACACGCGGATAACTCGACTACAGAGACAACTCGACATTTATTTTCCTTATGATTGACGCAAGGCTAATCTCAATGGGGGAAAACCTCTCCAACTTGACACACATTTGCAGGAATCCCTATAAGTCGACATCCAATTCCTATTCTTTGCCAATTTTTTCTACTATAACATTCTATCATATTGACCTTTTCTCTGAATTTTACACTGCGGTTTCTTGGACAGTAGATCCCTTTCTGGAAAGCTCTTTTAGAGAATTCCATCTTTTATCCAGGGGAGTCAGCCACCACACTCTGTGCTGTTAGTGCAATTCTAAAAGGCAAGGAAAGGGTAGGATAAATGTACTCAAGGGAGTCCTCTAGAGAAATAAGACAAGACATGCTTTTCAAACAAGTTTGATCAGGACTTTTTTAACAGACCTGATTGACAAGAAGCTTTTATCGCTTCAAAAATTATGGATTTATTCCTCACGAGGTATTCAAATAATATTAGTAATTTTACTATGTACTTTTCAAGAAAAGAAAATGAAAAGAAAGGAAAATTCATTTACTAGAGTCAATTTTTATATTGTGTGCGTTAGTAAGTAAGTGATACCTAAACTATTTAGGAATTAAAATTATGGAACCTCAGTAATTTGACACACGCTTGAATCGACATGTTTTCATGTTCCCTTGGGGTGTCTAGTAATGCAACTTTAAAGAATATTTAAGTCTATTTTCGATCATAATTATGTCTGCGAATGTGACTTGAATAATACATGAGGCTTTACAGAAGATCTGCGATGCAATTCTGGTTATGCAAAATACGATGCTTCAAATATTTTTTTATGCATTCAAAAAACTGATCAAAAGCCGGAAATGAGAAGTATGGTCAATTCTACTGTAGGTATCGGTTTTCTAACAGTTGAATATGTACTACATCCTATTCCTTTCTTGGAAGCTTGAAATAAACATATTAGGCTTTATCAATGAAACTTCTCTCCTAAGTTTTTACGTGTGATGTGCAACTTCCGACATATTCATAGGGAAGTTTTCGATTTTTCAATTTTATTTTTATACGATAGAGTAACATGTATGAACATCATAGGTGGAAAATTTTTTCCGATACGATAAGTATTTTTTTTTTAAATTAATTTTTAAAGTTCACGCGCTTGTGACGTCAAATGGCATAAGAAGTGACGGCATGCGCTCTTCCGATACGGGAGAAACCGAAGGGCATGCAGTTGGCTTCGAAGACGAAACGTTACGAAGACGAGGAGTTAAATGCGAGGCTTATCTCCTCGCATTTAACTCCTCGCGTTTCTGGAACTTAAATCTCTCATCCTCTCGGAAATATTCGAATATCATCATTGATGTTACTTGAGGAAGATTATTTAGATTGTGTTTTAACGAATCTGGCCTCCATAGTGTGTTCAAATCGATTATTGAATTTCTAAAAAATAAAAATATCAGCGCGCTCAAAATGTCCGTACGAAAACAAGGGATCTTTGGCGGAAGGCTGCCCATTAGTGCCCTGTGACGTAAGCTCGTGACGTTTCAGAAGAGCGCACTTTTGCGCGTGGATTTTGAAAAATGCATTAAAAATCAACCACGGTGTTTTAAAATTCGGCGATGGTGAATTTTTTAGGTTTGAGGGTCAATTAACAATATCCAATAGTCAAAATATGAACATTTAATAGGTTGCAACTTTCCTATTGGCATCAAGTGGTTTCAGATATGTAAAAGGAACAAACTATTGCTTTTATTTCTTACCCCCCCCCCTGATCCCTTACATTCTTACTGAGTTAGTTTCCAATAGAGAAACAAAATAATGTTGGTCAAGTTTTCGGTTCTAATGCTCCACCTTGCACCGCTCATAGATCGACGTGAAATTAGCCTCCACTTCACTTCCACTCAGAAGTATGAGCAAACTTACCATGAATTTGAAAACCCATCTTAAAGCTTTCGTATATAGAAGGAGAGTATGCAAAAGTGAAACTCAAGCATATGCAGAAATTTCATTTATTTACAATTGTGGTTCATATCACTCTCCGAGGGTCCTTTGTTTCTATCACCGAAGTGACTTAACAATTGCAGAGCCCTCGGAAATAGTGGTTGACAAGGGGCAAATACTAGTTAAGGTTCGATTATGAAGTTCGAGGATGACCCAGAAACATCCTCATATAAATAATAGCCAGTTCACTTATCGAGTAACGCTCCTGACGTAGTCAACAATGAAACTCGCGCCATAGTATGATAATTTGATAATATTTTTTGGTAATGTTTGACATGCAGGGAAACGCTTTATTTTGACGAGACTGAGCTGGATCCGGTTACTTAACTGCTTTACTGGTGAGACTAATTTTAGGAGAATGAATGCGAAAAAGTGGCCACCTATTAAAGCTATCTACTGGAGTTTAGGGGTTAACCCACTAGAATTAGGGTTAAAATTTAAACAATCAAAGTATCACCAAACAGACAATTGCTTCGTTCAAATGTAGATGCAATTTTCCCTCGTCATACCTTGACGAGCGATTTTCTAGTTTTAAAATAAAACTCGGAAGGAAAATTAACAAATAGTGTTAAATGAAAAGAAAGTTCTTGCTGAAAAAAATATTCAACATTTTTGTTTCAAAACTCTCCCTGGGAAGCTGCCTAACTGCTGCGATATTCTGCTCTGTACATATGCTCCTTTGTAGATGAGAACCATGTATTTTCAAGGTTAGTGCGTGGGGAAAATGTGCACCTTGTTCATTTTCAAGGAAAAATGCAGTTTTAAGGGTTAAAAGTTTAACGGGTTGGAATCTTTTCAATTGACTAAGCTAGAAGAAAAATCCCATTACTAATGCGTCGACGAATTAAAGAATTTAACTATCTTACCAGGGGTGCCCAAAGGGAAGGATTAATATTTGGGGGGGGGGGGGATTTTTTAAACTTTATTTATTTAAATCTGTTTATTAATTTCTTTTTAATTTAAATTATTCATTTAATTTTATTTTATTCTGTTCATATTTCATTTTCTTTTTTTATTTAGTTGGTGTGTGTGTATGTCATTGGCATAATACAGAATTTTTCAAATAAAATAATAACTAAAAATAAATTTAATAAACACATTTTTAAAAAATAAGTTAATTAAAAAAAATTTAAAGAAAATTAATAAAATAAAAAATATGTAAAAAATAAAAAAGGGGGAAAAGTTGAGAAAAATGAACGGGGGGGGGGGGTGCTCCATTGCCCTTGGGGGGGGGGGGACCCCTGTATCTTACGAAGTAAATAATTTATATTGAATCACTTCTTTACCTGAACGAAGAAAGAGACAGCAGAAAAAAAAATCCTTATACAAAAATTTGATTTGCCCGCTCAGCCAACCCCGTACCTGAACATCAAATACTAACAGCAGGGAGAAGTATGACGGGTAGCCATGCAAGAACGCTCACAAAACTAGACCTTGATTAATATTTCTGCTCTTATTAGAAGCAAACCCCATTCCCCGGTGCGTAATTGATAGATAAATGTTCCTTGTAATGAGTCCACGCCCACTGACAGAATCACGTGGTTATTTGTGCGTAGTCCCCCGACTGAGAGAGTTCCAATGTATAGCAATTCAGAAAAAAAAAAGAAAATGAGCAAAAAATTTCCACTACCCTGCAGAAAGAGAGTGTTTAGTTTTCAGTTAGACCTAGCGAAGGTGCTGGCAGCACGATTAATGGGGAAAACACATTCAACCCTCGGAAAGGCAATTTTCATTTTTCACGCTTTGTAGGTTCCCTTATCTGATCCCTGTCTCCATGAAAGCAACTTGAAAACGTCCGACTGAACGCTTAATGATCGTTAAGCCAGTAGCTCCCCCACGCTAGATTTTTTTCTTTTTTTTTCTGCTCCCCCCCCCCCCCCCCCTCCCTTCTTCAATGCTATCGTGTCTTTCTTTTTAAGCTGCCATGCACTTTCGATTTGTTTTTGCTCTATAAGGGAGCGTCTACAGAAGTAGTTATTTTTTATTACCATTTATGTGGTGTTTTCTTAACCGTCAACTGTTTACGAATAATCCTAATTGCGTAATAGACGTCTATTTAAGGCACGATTTTAATTATTTACGCGTTAACCAAGGGGGCTAATGATTATTCTTTTCTGAAAATGTGGTTTTTGTGTTTGGGAAATTGACAACTTTCTTAAAAGTTTTTGAGCACTTCACTCCCCCCCCCCCCCCGACGCATTAGCAATGGTATTTTTCTTCTAGCTTAGTCAATTGAAAAGATTCAAACTGGCCAAGACACTTAGGTCTTTTTTTATAGGTTGATTAAAGAAGGATTTAAAATATCTGAACAAGTTGTTAGATTGATAAATAGCAGCAATAAAAATTCGAAATTACTTATCGATTTATTTAAAACTAAAAAAAGTGATAATTTTAAGATTAACTAACTGGATAAGAACTACACAAAATCTTTTGAAATCAATTATGCAAACATTATTCTTTACTACTTTCATTATTTGTTACTTCAATATGAAAGATAAAACTAAAAATATGAAAATGCATATGGAATTTTTAAAAAAATTAAAGTCATTTATCTTCAAATTTCTGAATCTTTGAATGGTTCTTAACTTGGAAAATGTTCTATATCTTCTTACGAATACTAAATTTATTATGATTTGATTTAATTGATGTAAAGTAGTTTGAAGTGTATTTATCTGAACTTTAAAGGGCGCATGAGACATATTAAGAGCTTTTGATAATACTCAATAATATTTTTAAAATTGGTTTGAATCTTAACCGTTTTGATTTGTCTGCACTCTTAAATTTTTTTAAACTTCTCGGATTTTTTTAATGTTATGACTTTGTTTGATTTAAATCTTTTTAAGGTTTATTTGCTTTAACTATAGAATCTACAGAGTTGAGAGAAGTTTAAAAGCTTTCAGGGAAAAAACCTTGATGAATAGATGTTTTTTGACAAACAGTGGGATTGTATAGTGTAAAGAAAAAAAACAACATAAGCTTTTACGAAAGCTTTTCAAAGTTATTATTTTTTTTTCTAGGAACGCTGTTGTCATTTTAAGTTTCGTATCAATGCAGTATCGTTTTTTAAAAGTGCTAATCGCTCCTCTTTTCATCGAATGCAAAAATTACCACTTTCGAAATTAAAGAAAAAAAAAAAACGCGTTCAAAAATAATTAGAAATAAACAAATGAAACGTAAAATAAAATAAACATAATTGGCGATCGAAAACTTTTCATTTAATGAATTTAAAACATTGCATCATGGATAGATGGATTTTTAAAGTAAATTTTAGTTTTAAAAGAGGGACAAATCTCTTTTTCGCCCCACGCGCACATACACACACATACACCATATAAGCAAAAGTATTGGGCCATAATATGCACGAAAGATAGCAATTTTTAACCTTCATAAGTAAAAAGTAGATGTGGCGACTCATAAAAATAATTCAAGTTGAATATCTTAAAAATTTTGAAAGATATTGCCGATCTAATGAGCTGTATTTTTATTAATATTTGAAACCTGATGAATCATATTGAACTGTTCGCAACTGTTTTTGTCACCAATAAAACACAGTAGAAACCCTGAAAGATTGCAAGCTAGTGTTACCCATTTGAGAAACCCTCACGATTTGTCGCCTATCGGAAATTCGGCTTATTATGTTGGCGATATCTTTTTAAGTTCTTAAGATATTCAGTTGGATTTTTTTATGAGCTTCTACATCTACTTGGGTTTTAAATTATAAAGGTTATAAATTGATATCTTTCGAGCATGCGTAGTGAAAAATTGTTTAAAACAATAATATTCATCAAATTTTCAAAATTTGTTTCAAATTTTAGTATTATATTTATCTTGTATGCTGCCAAATTTTTTGAAAGTTTGGCGCTATTTGACGTAAAATTCTGCGTGTAAAGAGCCAAAAACTTTCAAGTAAAATTCGCCATTTCTGACAAAAGCTTACATATTCGTTAAAAAAAGTGATACACCAAAACCTATAAAATATTTGTACATAGTGAGTAAACTTATTTTTCAAATGTATAGCTACTTCCCACCTGTTTACGATGAAGGATGATCAAAAACTTTATTAATTTATTTTTTTGTTTCTTCAATTTGTCACTGGTCCCTTAAACGCATGGATTATTTAATTTTTATTGAAAAATGACAGCTGGAACATGCCTTTTGTGTGACAAAATTTACGGAACAATTAGTTTTTTTTTTCTTGAAAAATCCACAAAAATTTTAATTTTTGAAAGTGTCCAAATGCTTTTGGGTATATGGTGTTTACGTACACACATGCATATATAGGGGAAAGAGGAACACATTTGAACACGGGGCTTTAATAAAAATGTAGTTAACTACAGCTACAACTACGGTTTTAAAAATGTGTCGACCAACAAAGTACTTTTGATATGTAGCCGTTACTTAATTGCTTTTAGAAAATTAATTGTTTTTTCATTTTCTGTGTTAAAAGAACAAGAAAAGTTACATATTGAATGTAAAAATTCGCGAAAAAAGAAAAAAAAATGGTTTGCAATAATATATTAGCTATTTTAAACATTGGATATTTGTCAGAGTTACCTCTTTTTTTTTTTAAATCAAATTTATCAGTATTCAAAATATGCCAGAAATAAGTGTTTTATAAGATCTTTAATTTTTCTCTAAGAAGAAATAGACATCGAAAAAGGTAGTCTATACCAGAAATTAAGAGAAAAAAAACTCAATTAGCTAAAAAAATTATGAAAAATAATTTAAAAAAAAACTTTTTTTTTAGTGATTTACTTTTAAGTGATCATATGAGTTTGAGTTTACCCTGCGTATGATTCTGCTGGCACCCTTGCATGCGTCTGAAGATAGTTTAAAATAATGAAAAACATTTTAAAAAGTACATATAATATTGAAAGAATAGTTTTTCTGAATGTAGCGTGTTTCTCTTTTTCGTCCTTTTAAAGTCATGATTGTACAGTAGTACATTTAAGGATGTAGAGACTCTTTATCTATTACACTGTTAAAAAAATTTCCTGAAAATAACGGATAAAGTACCGGCAGCAAAGTTGCCGTAAATATTACGTTTCCGTTAAATTATTTTCCGTGAATTAACAGAAGTTCCATTTCTCATTTCTCCGTTTAGTTCTGTTCTTCCATTTATAAATTTTCCGTGATTTAACGAAAATTCCATTTCTCTTCTTTCCGTTGATCTATTTTTCCGTTTTTAAATTTTTCGTTCATCTATTTTTCCGTTTTTAAATTTTCTGTATCTTCACAGAACTTTCGGTTCTTGATTTTTCGTTGCGCTATTTTTTCGTTTCTCATTTTTACATATTTTACTGAAATTTCACTCTCGTTTTTCTATCCTATGTTTAAAATAATATATATTATAAAAATAGTTAACCATTCAAAAACTATTATTTTTTTAATTTGTATTTATTACTTCAATATATTTTAAGTGAAATTTTTTGCTTGATAACTTACCTTTCAAACAATTTTTCATCTTGAAATTTGCACCTTCAGATGAATAAAAATAATCGAAAAATACCAGCAAGGAAATTAGTGGATTTGAATATAACACCAATTTTTGATGCTGATACTGCTCGATATTTTCTTCCACATCTCCTCGTACATATTCTGGCATGGCATGGAAAAGCATACATGAAAAATAGAATATTTTTTTTGCAGAATGAGTCAAATAAAATACCATTAAAAACCGGTTGACTTTATCTTGGAATAATATACCTGATGGAGGGTACCGCATACCAATTTACTGTGTTTAAAAACAGAATCATTGACATACACGTGAAGAATTTTTTACTCAGATGATGTATACCCCCCCCCCCCCGGTGATTTCCGCGTTAGAGCAAAAACAGTAACTTTATAATAGTTCTATAAATTCTAAATCAGCTATCATCGGAATTCTATCAAATGCATATTAACAAGAAAAATACATTTGTATATTAACATGTTCAAAGATATTCTACAATACTTACATGTGACCAGCGGTGCTAAGTTTAAGTGTCTCCATTGCGTCTGTACACAAGTAATCCAATAGCCTTTATTTTATAAATGGATAACACGAGATTCTAAAACTATTCTCACCGCTAGAACACACAATATGACTAACGAACAGAATTGTTCGAAGTATTGAGCAAAATAATACACCGCAATAATATTCTAATACTGACTCAGTAAAACTCACATCAAATCACCAGGGCGATCAAAACACAGCTGCCTGTCTGAAAATGGCGCAAAGATTTTTCCAAACTTACAAAGTCCAAAGGCGTAAAAACAATTTCGACATACGAGTATATTACTTTCCAGGCATGAAATAGCAAGCTATCTATTTTGTCTTCGACATCTGAGTTGTTATTCTAAATAAGCTTTTAATTAAAAAATGTAACAGTGCGATTTAATAAGCACTATCAAAAAGCGATGTTTATCATAACTTGAAGGCTAATCAGGATACTAACAAAGTACAGCACAGCGGCAACCCTAGAAATGGAAAAATTCTGTTTTCGTTACTTCCTTTCGTGATATTTCTGTTTTTGGAAGGAAAAAATAAGTTTTGAAGCATTACGGAAATATTCTGTTAAAATCAGTCAGAAAACTACCTGAACTTTCAGGTTTTTTTTAACAGTGTACTCTTAAATTAAGCATTTGAGAAACATTCTTTTCGGGATCCCTATCTCGTTCGTGTTGTAGGGGCTCTTCGCAATTGTCACATTTGCGATATGGTAAATCCGCCACATTGATTACATCAATGCGAGATATTTATTATTTTGAACCAAATGATATAATGAATAATTACTTATGCTGTTGTGTTGATTTTACATAAAACCCCCACTAATTTGTCTTTCTTCCCCTTTCTTTCCTTTTATCTCCCCCCTCCCCATCTTTTCTTTTTTCTTTCCTTTACCTTTCCTTTTTCTGAGGAGACGCACGCTCCCACTGACCTATGGGTCCCGCGATCATACTCCCTAACCCCCCCCCCCGGACATGTGGGGGTCCTGACTGGCACACCAGCATTTTGCTAAACATGAGTCACGCTGCCAATATTAATCAATAAATTATGCCCTTGGTAGAAATAATTTTAAAATCCAAAATTGATAACACTATGTTGCATATTAAACTTCTTAAAATAAAAATATGACGCTCAATCTGCCTCGGGCAGGTAAATGGCAATCACTGCAAATTTTTCACTTTTTTTGCATTCCTGTTCTTTTACGTAAGTTAGCTTTACTGTACGAGCTTGCATATTTGGTGCACGAATATCGCGTATAATTCCAACATTTCCCCAATGCTAGTATTGAGCCCAAAACGCATTTCTTCAAATATCTCGAAAACTCATTTCTGTAGATACTGCCGTTTATCTGGCCACGGCAGTATTATGCTTCTAAAAATAACAATGCCACCAATTTCCTCAATAGTATATGAGACATAAGGATAAAATTTAAAAAAAAAAAAAACATTTAAAAAAACTGATTTTCCTTCATAAATTTTCTTTGAAATCACTTAAGTAGTACAAAGAGGTTATTAAATTATGACTATATTTGCAACTTATTAAAATATAGCTATGATCTTTTTATAGCAATTAAATCCATTCTGAAAATCTCAGTCTAACACATGAAAAGGGTGACGCAGAAAAGCATCATGCTTTGTTCAGTAATTCCTTTAATTAATAAGCTTAAAATAAGTAACCTACAAATCAACCCATAGCAATAAACGTAATAATTGCTTGTAAATTACATCAAAATCAATGAGCAATTATCTGTACAAACATCTTCAAAGAAGCAATTAAATGACTCATAATAGCATAAAATAAGCAGCACTTTTGAAGATGATGCAATTAATGTATTTTATGCTCATTTAATTTTTTTTTTTTTTTTTCAACGACACTGAGCAAATAAGTCTAATCGTAACAGTTGTCTCACGTTATTTACGTTGACATTGTTATTACCGCTAATTAAATTTTGTGAAAATCTATAATCTCCTTTTGAGCGACCAAGCTTCATTTAATTAGACTTAACAATAAAATTACAAGTAAGAGTCGGGGAAAATGTTTATGCAACATACAGTTTCATGAGAACTAGATTAGAAATCGAACCTTTCCTCTTGCAAACATACCAGCATGTTTATTAGATAAGCAACTCCAGGTGATCTAATCGAATGTAGGTTAATTATTTTAATTTGGTAAAATTGAATAATCTATGATTAAAGAGAATGCATGATTATACCTGCAGTGTATGCACAATATATGATTGTAGACATTGCATGATTATACCTGCAGTGATTATGCACTATATAAAAGAAAAGCTGAATATTTTTCGATAATCTGTCATGAAACGACAGACTTGAGAAAAGAGCTGTATACATTTTGAAATGAACGGTTTTTGCGAGTTATATCAATGCGAGTTATTGTGTTTTTTTTCTGGAGTCAAACAGTCCAATAATTGTTCTGTGTAAAATTTTTACTACTTGTGTAAAATTAATTTGTAAATATTTCTGTTACTACATATTTGTGTTTGTACTCCATATAAACCAATTAAAAAACACTGCGGACAGTGCCTTTGGCGCTCTTTAGTGTTGAATTTAATACTAACTCGTGTTGAACTATAGTAAAGATTTTCTTAATGTTTTGTTATGAAGTTTGTAATTTATGTTTTATAATTTGTAAGTTTTTTAATTTTACTTTTTTTAATTTTACTTACTGTTATGTATGTGTATTTTGTTTGTTAATAAAATAAAAAATTAAATTTGTAAGTTTTTTAATTTTACTTTTTAATTTTGCTTACTGTTATGTATGTGTATTTTGTTTGTTATTAAATTTCATCTTTCATCTTTCATCTTTTCAACAAGTGAAAAATTTCTTGTACACGTGGAGTTCCAATCGACAACTAGCATAGCTGTTAAACTTGTTGTAGATAAAAATAGGTGTTAAAATTATGTTTCTGTTACAAATATTTCTGTGAATAAGAATATGCTGGAAAGCAGACATGACTGGTCATTAATGGGGTGTCCAAGCTCTAATTTCCTATCAGCAGCTTGTTGTCATATAAGTTCTACATGATTACTATTTACATTCATTAGTTACTCCTTTAAACTATTCCTCACAAAAAAAAGCAAAATTATTTAAATAATAAACGCTATGGGGTCGGTTGAGACTGTCTCCCTTTTTCTTAGTCACTGCACATCATGCAAATGCTTTGATGTTCTGGAAGAGCTAAACTATTCTAAATTTAAAAATCACATATCTAAGAAATTTTGTCTCATGCGACGACTGGCGTAATATTTTTTTAATATTCAGGGAATAACTATTTCAGTAGCTTATCTTTAAACACAAATGCCATACACTCCAGAAGCATTAATTGAAGCACATATACTGAATTCCGCAGTTAAAAGTGAGGAATCGCGTTGACGCTGAAGTGTCATTTTCCGGAATGAGTTTGACATTGAAACCAAGTCCTCAGCTTCAAAGCCCCAGAAAAGTTCTATCGTCTGCTTTGGTTAATGTATCTTACATTTAGGACATTTTTATATGGACTCTATTTAAAGCTAAACTTCAGTTAAGAAACATCAATAAAAACTACAGTGGGTTGCCAAAAAAAAAAAAAATCATTTGATAAGAGTAATGAAATTCCTTTTATAAGTCTTACCAATTTAGCATATTTTACTTTAATTATGTCCCATATGTGTTGTGCTTAGGAAATACATAGAAAAAAAAGAAGGGGAGGGGGAGAAAGAAAATAATAATGAACTAATAGAGTAGTATGTCAATTTTTGGTAACTATTCCTGTGGTCTCTGAAAAAGCTCTAATTTGCTTTCTATTCAGAGATTTGTACATCTTTTATCTTTGAAATAGGATACCATATAAGGCAAACACCTTCTTACTTCATGGCAAGTCGCTGGAATTAAAAATATTATTATTTCAAAACAAGAACACTCAAAAGTAAAAATAAGTAATTATTTACATAACATACAATCAGTTAACATACTGAAATAAAATGTTGCATTATTTGAGATACTAGTAACCAAGTAAAATGTTCGTAAAATGGGAAATGATAAAAAAAAAAATTCAGTGTACTCATTATTTCTGCAACCCACTGTACTTTCAAGCCGTTGATGAACTGGGATCCGACGCAGTGACGTACCCAAGAGAGGTTTCTCTGCCGGAAGGCTGTTCTGAGGATGGAATCGGTTACAACGGAGAAAAAGACGGTTGAATAGACATTCTCTCTTAGTGTATGACCATGTTCAACGCAACTATTAAATAAATAAAACATTGGTGTGTTACTCAGTGTATGCGAGATACACTTGTGCAATCACCAATATAGGTATTACAGTCGAACTCGCTTATAACGAGCGCTGATTAATGAGAACCCGGATTTATCGAGGAAATCAGAAATACTTGGTTGGTAAAATGTTAAATTTGTGGGAGCATAACTCGCTTTTAACGAGCAAACCTCGCTTACAGCGAGCAATATTTTTGGGAATTCGTTAAATTTCTATTGACTTCCAGCTCATTTCATCCTTTTTTGGTAAATTTTCTTCAACATTCCAAAGTCAACCAAAGTTATTGATGCATCATAAATCCTGAGAGCCAGGCTCGCGCCAAGTCTGATCGGCGCCGTCGTGCGAATGTCTTTTAAGCGCCTTTATGCACTGACGTTTGGCAAAAAAAAAAAAAAAAAAAGCTAATACCTAGAATGAGGTTTAGTAGTCAAATATGACATGGGACAAAAAAAGTTTGGCATTTAATTTATTAAAAAAGCGATGTGTAAAAATGTTTATTTAATTTTGTATTACATTACAGTGTACATTTTTACTTCATATGTCGCAGTTTTTCGAGTTCAGTAGTTCCTCTGATGTGCCAGAAAAAGAAAATAGTTTAAATATCAAAGTTCACGCTGCTCTAACTTATCTCTCTAATCTCTAACTGCTGAATAATTAATCAAACTTTTATGCCTGTAAAACATACTCATTATGTTTCTAAATTGAAGCATAGAAGATATTCCACCTAAAAATCTGAAACTGAAATCCTTTCCGATAAATCAGTAATTCTAAAATACGGAATCGATAAAATGGCAATGAGTATGATATCTGAAACAATAACCGTTGACCAAAGCTCGTTGTTTTTTTTTTTTTTTTTTACACTAGTAGTTAAAGAAAAAAAGGTGGGGGGGAATCGAATATTTATGGTCAAGTCGTTACTTTTTGGAACTAAAAAGTTAACCAAAATTGTTGTCTGCGATATACAAATATTACACACAAGTGGAAAAATGCAAATGGACTTACAATAAATTTCATGTAGGATAACATGAAATAGTCGAATTACCTGGAGCAATAGTTACAAGCAACGAAAAGGCATATTGCGCAAATTACAATACAATATATTCAGCTCCAGAACAAAAATGGGAAATAGAAAATTTCTTGCGAAATGCTCTGCCTTGTGTACGATAGGCACACCGAAATAGCATTTACGGCTCCACATTATTAAGAAAAATGCTAATGTATGCATTAATTAGCATCACTTGTTTTCAGTGCAAAATATTGCTCTTTTGAATAGCATGTTTAGGCACAAGGCAATAATTTTTCCTTTTATATAGGCAGTGGGAGGATTGCTTGTTTCAATGAATCAGGGTCAATTTCTTCATTTCTTCCCTTTTTTGGAAACTGCCACGTAAAAAAACGTGCAGATTTTCTTGCGAGAGGGGCATCAAATTTTGCCAGAGGCTGGGCATCACTTTGGCTTAATCGGGCTCAGGATATATTGAAAAATTCATTTATCTTTTCTTTTGTTCAAGTGATTCCCCTATTTGGAGCATTTTTGAATTTTCGATTGGTAGAGTTCGGCGCCTTTTTGACTCTGGTACTGCTGTGCGCTGCACGACCTCGCACATAGGGACGGCGCGGGGCCCTGCTGAAAGCAAACGATGACATCACTTTTTTTTAATTTGGAGTACGGAAACATATAAAAAATTATAGTACAGTTCTGGTTAGTTGAGCTGTGACCTTGACAATGTTTAACTTTTTTAGGGGAGTTTAGTGAAAAAGAGACGTGTTAGTAAGACAAAACAACGTTAGAAGAAGCACAAGCTTTTGTCGGATGTCTTTTCATCCATAAGCTCATTATTTTTTGCATTGAAAAAGGCGTTCCCTGTAACGCCGAAACACGTGTCTGCTGTAATTTACAAATTTGTGCTTCTTCTAACGTTGTTTTGTCTTACTTTACTGTTCAGCACAAAGGTATTTATTTATCTTAATAGACGTGTTGTTAGCTCGGATTTTAGTTGGAATATTTTTGAAAAACTATTAAGAAAGTTTCTCAACTCAACTTAGCGCCAATTACTCCTCCCTATTTTCCGAAATAAGAGCTCAACTTCTCAGAGCCCTCACAATATATGTGTGTACATGCGTATTCCTTAAAATCAATGACATAAGAGACATTCTGACAGTTCAAAGCAAAGTAACCAACTTATTTGGAACTGTGCAGTGATTACAAAGAAGAAGAAAAAAAAGCAACTATGATGATTTTTTTTTCATGAACTCGCTTTTTACGAGCACTCGGATATAACGAGCAAATATCGCGGTCCCTTTACGCTCGCTATAAGCGAGTTCGGCTGTACTTTTCATTTGTAATTGCCCCCTTAAAAGCGAATTCTGTACAGTTTCCTCGTTCCCCTTTGAAAGAGAAAGCACCGCATTAAAACGCGAGTCAGTTTAAAGTGATGAATGACCCAAAGCCAGTTCGAAGACGTTACCGGGGAAAGTTAAATGGGCTCGCCGTATATTTAACGCTAAAAAAAATAGTGCCAAGTGAAAATGCAATTGCAAAGATTGCCCTATTCAGCTTCGCAAGCAAAAACCTTATCTCGTAAGGGACTTTTAAATTTATTTATTAAGGGGCCGATATCTACGGATAAGCTTTCAAAGAAACTTGTATAATTGATAAGCTTTTTTTCTCCCCATTCCTGTTTCAGCTCAAAAGATTCGGAATACTTTGGAAGAAATCTTGAAAGTGATTAGTTTAAAATGAGGTTGATATTGTATCGAATTATATATAAGATTAGATTACGATTAAGATAACAACCAATTGCTGAACTTCTGTTTTATCGCTCAGGTTGATATGTAGGAATGCTTTTCATCAGCCTGTACAGATTTCTTAAAATTAGAGTTAAAACTCTTTAATGCTACTTTGTTAATGGGAAGCGTTCAGCAAAATAAATTCGTGCATTTCTAGATAGCATCATTTTGGAGATTTTTTTTTTCTGGTGTGCTTTTTTAACGATTAGGTAATCATCGGTACACCCTATTTCTATGCAATCGAGCATTTCATTTTTCCCCCGATATTTTGTTGGAGAATGTAAGATAACGTGAAATAGCGGGCAAAGTGAAATGGTAAAATATTTTCTGTTCGCAGCGCCACCAAACACGCAATAGTTTAACTAAGCTCTTAAACACATAGTTGATTCCAGTCAAAAAAATAAAATTGCTCTAAAGATCAAGATACATAACTGAACAAGTCATTTTCTAAATTTGATGGAGATATCGTAATATTTTGTGGTTTATCAGAGAAATATTTTTTTTTTGTTTTGAAAAAAAATATCAAGCTTTCACAATATGCATTTTGAGTACTAACTGAGATGTACTGATTTCTAATGCGTTTCTTATTTAGTTGGTATTCGGCATGATTTGAGGTTAAATGTTTAAAGCAATTTGTTTATTGCACGTGGGGCAAACTGAAATGGTTCATTTTATTAACTTATTCGTTTATTGAATCACCCATGTAATCATTTATTAATATATTCAGTTACATTCATCCATCTATTAATTCACTTTCTTATTCATTCAGTCGCTTTTTTATACGTTCACTGTTTTATTCACACATTTAATTTTCTCATATATTAATTATTTTACATAAGTACTCAAAAGCTTCTTGTTTCACCATTCATTAATCTTTTCATTCATTAGTTTACTTAGTCATTCATTTGATAAAAAGTATTTTTTTTGTAAGTAAATGAAAGTATTTTCTTAAAAATAGATTTCATTTTACACTTTAGGGCAAGTAAACTTTTTCCACTTTTTTTTTTCTTAAGGCACAAATTAATTGCTTAGAATGAAAAATGATATTTTTATACAAGCTTTATTGCGAAACACATTAATCCTTCATTATGAATTGTAAATTTCAAAACAAATTTTTGTAGGTAAATTTTCAAATTGGTTGTAATTGCATTGTTTTTCACCTGCTACTTGGTTTAATAAAACGAAAATGTTTTATTTAAAACACTGTTACATTTTTATAGACATCCTAAATCCATCCAGAATAGATTCCTGGAAATAATTTTTTATTTCTTCACAGTAGCATACCAAGGGGTTGGCAGAAATGGCTCTCGCTAGGAGTGCAGCAGCCACGCGGGGGTTGAGGGTGGGGGGCATTTCGACTGATTAAAAAAAAAGTATTTTTTTTTAAATTGATCATATAAGTAAAAAAATGCTTTTATAAATATAATTAAAAGTGAAAATAAAACTGCCAAGCAAAAGAGCTAAGGGGGAGAATAAAACAATCCTGAGTTGTCGAAAAGAAAAACGAGCTGATGTTTGCATCACATGACTTCCTTTTACTCCAGTTTAATGCCATTTTCTTATTATTGGCAGTTTTAATATGATTCAATAGTTTACTCTCAAAATATCACCAACAGTGGCCAAATTAAAAGCAGATTTAAAAAAAAAATTTTAAATCACCAAATTTATCGCCAAGTTGGTGACAAAACTTGGCGACCTAAAAATCTGGCGATATATCGCCAAGTGTCCGCCAAATTATAACACCACTTGAGTTTACATTGCAATTAACAATGATTTCCCCCCCAAAAGGAGCAAAAGACCCCCTTTGGAGCATCCGAATGCAACCAAAAAGGAAGGTGCACAACTAGACCCCACTAGGAATCTACATACCAAATTTCAACTTTCTAGGAGATTCCGTTCTTGAGTTATGCGACATACATACACACATACATACGTACATACAGACGTCACGAGAAAACTTGCTGTAATTAACTCGGGGAATATCTAAATGGATATTTCGGGTGTCTGTACGTTCCTAGGCACATACCCACATGTAGTTGAGTTGAAAAAAGAACTCAACATTCATTTGGGGGTGAGCAAAATGGAAATTAAGGCTGATTTTTCGGTGAAAATATTTTCGCGAATACAATACTTCCTTTTTTAAAAAGGAAGTAAAAAATATTTTCTCGTGGCGTGAAACTCGATTCCGATTCATTGAGTTAGCTGAAGACTTATACACACAATTTGTATACCAGGGAGCGGAGGTGGAGGGTGTTTCCTTGTGCCGGCAGATTCCATTTTTTTTTTCGGGCATGGGGGAACATTTTGACGAGTATGAAATGTATAGTTTTTCTTAGATTGAGTATTTATTCTCATTTTAATAAATAATATGAGCATAAAAAGTCTTATTCAAACAAAATATTCGGAAGCCTTAATTAGCGAATATATAGTAGGGGAATGTAGGGCAGAGTAAAATAATTAAGATAACTAATTTTTTTTAAAACGAACAAATTGGAAATTCGTTTTGAAAATTACAGTGCATGAAGAAAGAACAATATATTTTACTATAAAACTTGCTTTGAAACATTATTTTTAATTTTTGGCGCTAAATTTGTACCTTCAAAAAAAGGTGGATATCATTTTTTTCATAGGGAAAGTAAAAAATGCTATATTATCCTAATAAAGTATTTTCTATTTCATAATTTAAAATATTCTTGATATAATGCATGAGAAAATTTAAAAAATAATGAAAAATTAATAGATTGTGAAAATAAGTGAATAAAATAATGTACTAGAAAAATAAAATAGTGAATAAATAAGAAAATGAGTGAATTATTAAACAAAGGAATAGAAAAAAATTAATTAATTAATAAATGAATGCATAAGTGACATAATAAATAATTGAACAAGTAAGTAAAATCGACTATTTCACTTTACCCAATCCATTTTGCTCCGCTTGTACTTCATTAATTGTACAAAACGTTTAAACAAAAATTAGCTTAATATTAAACAAATAAATGCGGCAATGAACATTAGTAGGTTCCATTTAATATTTAAAATGTTAATAACAAGAACTTTATCAATTTATAGTAACTAAAATAATTTTTGACTAACTGCAAATTATTACAAAATGTGTATCAGTTTTTGAAAATCGCTTGTTGAGCAATCACGATTGCTTATTGCTTTCATTTGACTGTTTTGAGGTCCTATCATTTTCCCGCCAGCACCCTCTGCAGCATCACCGTCGACCAGCCGCCTCACGATGCTGCTCCTCTAGCGAAAACAATCTCCAGGTTATGTCAATATCCTACACTTACACGCATACATACACACACCTAAACACACACACAAACACATACAAACACATACACACACACAAACACATACAAACACATACACACACACACAAACACATACACACACACTCTCAAACACACACGCATACATACAGACACATACACACACCTACACACAACTACCCACACACTCATGCCTGCACTCAGACACAAACACATGCCTACACACACTTACACATTCCCCCTCCCACACAAACACTCATACACACAACTACCCACACACTCATACCTGCACACAGACATAAACACACATGCCTACATACACATACCCCCCCACACACACATAAACACACGCGCCTACATACACACACACACACTCGTGATTGCGAAAAACATAATTTGAATTCAAGAGGTCAAAATTCAAATTATTTTATTTTTTTTATTTTCATATGCTTTGATTTTTAGAGATAGCTTTTTCCTGATTAGAATGGACTACATCAGGTAGTCCATGGCTAAAGTATTACCATATAAGTGGCACTGTAAAACAGAGTAAATATTTCATCATTTCACTTTTCCCCGCTGTTTCACTTTGCCTCACATTCCCCTACTTTTATTTTCCCTGTATGTAAATGGTTGTGGTGTTAAGTCAATTTCAGATAAGCAAATTTTTTTTTTGTATTTGCTTTGCTTTTCTAATAATAATAAAAAGTATTTAAATGCTTTGATTATTTATTTTTGTTTGTGTCTTTCTTTCTTTCATTAAATGTTTAAGTTATGTTTATTGTACATTCTCCAAGTGGTTTGAAACACATTCAGTTCAACTTAAAGCTGTTTTGAAAAAAAAAAAATAAATAAATAAATACATTGCAAAAAACGAAACTGAAAAATGTTTATTCTCATTAGGTTTAAGAACGTACATTATTTATATTTATTAACGAATTGCGAATATTTTTGATTTTATTGAATTTGTGTGAAATGGTGGGGGGAGAACTAAGATTTTTAGGAAGGTGAAAATTCTCAATTTGTCGAAAGAAATGCCAATTTTATCCGAATGATAAAATTCGAGCATGCACACATATACAAAGATAACATTTACTGCGAAGAAACATTGGGCATCATTGAAAACAATTAAAAAAAAAAAAGTTCGAGTATTAAAGTTGCAATATTGCTTCCTAATTAGTCGAATCAATTTGTCAAATGTTCCCCCAATTCGTTGAAGTAGTCGAATTCGGGAGTAGAAGCCCTTCAATTTCAAGACTCGGAGTCTGTCATCTTAATTTCAAGTCCTCAATTCTGCGTCGGATTAATTTTGGAGTAAAAGAGTCAGAGTTGGTTCTTTTCCTTCCGACTCCGCAGTCCTGGTTATTACCCCGCTCTCCGAAGTACTCACTACACTACGCTCGAGAGTCACCCGCACAACCCGTGATTTTACCAGAAAGTTTCCCTTATAAGGGTCATTCCATGTGGCGGAACGGGACATTTTTCAGTATATTTTGTTTTAAAAACACAAATACAACAAGCTAGAAATTTTATTTTTGATAGCAACAGTAAGGATTTGTCATAAGAATTCCGTAGAACATTAAACTTGTCGAGTAAAACGACACAACGTGTATAAAGTACAAATAAAGTATTAACATAGAGTTAAAAACATGCAGTTTGCATTTGACAGCCCCGAAACAGCTGTTTGCTGTTTTTAACTCTATGTTAATACTTTATTTGTACTCCATACACGCTGTGTCGTTTTACTTATTCCATAGTAGAAAGTTTTCGACTCCTTTTTCACAATTTACAATTAAACTTATCGTTTTTTAAAAAAATAATTGATGAATACGCAATAAAATGCCCGCGACGGAACGGGACTCGTATGGGTCCCGTTCCGTCACGTTCATTTTATTGCATGTCGTTCAATTATTTTTTTTCAAACTGACTTTTTGTGTTCTACACAGATCTTATGACAAATTCTTACTTTTGCTATCAAAAATGAAGTTTCTAGCTTGTAATATTTGTGTTTTTGAAACAAAATCTTGTGACAAAACTACTCAATGTCCCGTTCCGTCTCACGAAATGGCCCATAAATCGAAACCATAATTAATTAATGAGATTTTGACACAAATTCCTTTTGATTTAAGCACAATAAGGGCAAAACGTGTGATTTTTTTTTTTTTTTTTTTTTTTTAATCTTGAGAAATGAAGCATGGGAACTTTTACCTTTCCTCATAGCAATTCGAGGTCACTTTTAAAACGTATCCTCTCTCTCACGAAAAGAAAATGAATACGAACCATAAATTAGCCTCAGTAAAAGAAAAATCCAACGTTGTATACATTCGAAAAGCATGAGTATTTAAAACCACTTTTTTTTTCCTAATCCATCCCCCTAACTTTCCAAGGAAGTCCAATTAAAAGCATTTGTACAATTCTTAGAAAAATTCATTATTTAATGACGGTCCATATACAACCGGAGTGGTAAATGGATGTTGACAGTATATCATTGAAGACTTGTGAATAGTAAGAAATGAAGCTTTGTTTGTTTCTACCGGGTAAAAAAATGTCTAAGTACCCTATTAAATCTTCCATGGCAGTTAATCGTATTTCGGTAGCTCACTGCATAAAAATGATTCACTTCTTCCTAGGAAAGACAGTTAGAGCAATGCATCAAGTCGCAATATTGCATTAACAAATATTACTTGTCTCGTTGCTGCTCAGTATTTGTTAGCAAGAAGGCCCAAGTGAGGGAAGTTTTTCTTATCAACATGCCAGTCAGATTTATTACTAACAGATGCGAACCTATGGCGTAGCTATACTTAGAGATGGTCGGTACTTTCAACATCTAAAAATGAGAACCGCTATTTACTCTACACCGGGTATTAGGCAGTTAGTTCTACAAGATTAAAAGTGCCTCCACTTGGCATGGAAGGATGGTGAAGACCGACAATATCTGCAGTACTCTTTGTCAATGACATGTGCTATTAGACACGTGTATGTATGAAGAATCAAGACTTGCCGACATGTAGTCCAACAAATCACTTCGTAACGAGTGGTTTGACGTGACCGAAATAATTTTACTCAAGCAGCATCAAAAGAGCTGTTTTAATTTGCTCTAAATGCTTCCTGTGTTTTTTGAACTAATAATGTTATGTTGAAAAATGAAACATGAAGCGCTTCCGGACATCTGCACATTTCTGTTGAAGACATTATGGTATTATGCATGCTTGTTTCTGGGAATGGATATTTAGTTCGATTGGATTCTTAGAAAATAAAGATGTAAAGGGGTAGATGAGAGAAAGTATTTGAGTCCACATGATTGTCCTACCGACGTTTTGAATCAGTTTGCTTGATGTACCAGAAAGTGGTATATGACATATACTTGTTATACAGCACCCTTGCTAACAAGCAAAAGCGTAATGTAAATTCTGTATACAAGTCAGTAGACGTATGATAAATGTGATATACTTTTATGCCTGCAGAAATATTCCGCATGCATTTATTCATTCTCTAGTTTCAATGCATTATAAATACATCTGTGGACACTAGTGCTAATGCATGCATCAATGCTTATGAATAAAAATGCATATTTTTGCATACATATCGAAATGAAAAAAAATTCGAACAAAGTTATCAATAATTTCATCAATGTACATTGTATAATCCGAAAAAAACAATTTAAAATGGAAAAACCGAAAAACATCCTTATTCAGTCATCTAGCTCATTAGAAAAACATTCGAAAGATATCTATCGATATCAATAAATTCTTCTGTTGAGTTATTGATGTATTGTTCTTATAAAGGGTTGCACTGTTTTAAAATGAAGACTGACTTCAAAATTCTTATTTGTATGCTCTATTTTTTTGCAACATAAATAAATTCAGAATGCTCTATTAAGAACTAAATACTAAATTTGGTTGTATTCTGATTACCACAACGGGCTATGTTTCCAAATTGACCATCGTTACTTTTAACTAGTTCCTAGCCTCATAAAGCAATGAAATCGTATCTTGAAGTGTTTTCTTCAGAGTTGATACGTTGTTCTTTATAATGCGTACGTTTTATGGTAATTCCTTAAGAAATACTGTGAGTTTTGTTAAACTCTCTTTTTTTCACCAATTATGAATAATTTTATGCATTCAACACTGGTATGCGACAGCTGAGGCGGAAGCAAAACTTTCAAGCTTTTTTAAAAAAAAATCATGGATCATTTTTAGGTGAAATTTGGTAGATCAGTAAGAAAAAAAAAAAAGAAAACTCCTCCAAGATCAATTTGTTATCTGAACATATTATTTCTGATCCCATTTTTTTTCTTTTTTTTAAAATCATTTTCGTAATTTATAACATCATGTATTGATATTTTTAACCACGCAATACAAGTTTTCATTATTGAATTAGTTCATGATTTAACATAAAAAACAAACTATGTCGTGTCTGTGGTAGTTTAGATACATTCAGCGGGAAAAAACACATTACGAGCTGGATTTTTTAAAAATTCAGTTGCAAAGCAACGGGGAAGCCAAACTAAATGACACGAAAATTGGAATAACGGGCTAAATTTTGATTCTGGTACTAAATGTGTAAAAAACTAGCTGATGTGTGCATCACATGACTTCCTTTTACGCCAATTTAATAATAGTGCCAAGGAGTAAACAAAGAAACACTTTAAATATTTTTACCCCAAGTTTATTGCGAACTGAAGCAAAAGAAAAACGTTTTATACAGATTAATTTTCCAAATATTGGACATTTTAACGTGATTCCATGGTTAACTCTTTAAATATCGCCAATAGTGGCCAAAATGAAACCAGATTTTAAAAAAAGAAAAAAAACGCCAAATTTGTAGCCAATTTGGAGAAAAAACTTGACTACCAAAAGCTTGGCGATGTATCGCTAAGTGTTTGCCAAATTACAACACTACTTGAGAACAATGATTTCCCCCCAAAAAGGTGCTAAAGACCCCCTTTGGAATATCATAATTCAACCAAAAAGGGAGGTGCACAACTAGACCCCACTAGGAGTCTACGCACCAAATTTCAACTTTCTAGGCCATACCGTTTTTGAGGTATGTGAGATACATACGCACATACATACAGACGTCACGAGAAAAGTCTTGTAATTAATTCGGGGATCGTCGAATTAGATATTTCGGGTGTCTATAGGTTCTTAGGACCCCCGACGTGTGGTGGGGTTGAAAAAAAAAACCTCAATATTCATTCGGTGGCGAGCAAAATAGAAATTAAGGCCGATTTTTAGGTGAAATTTTTTTCGCGAATACAATCCTTACTTCACTTCGTAATAGGAAGTGAAAAGTGTGTGAAATCTTAAAGTTGATGCTGCTAAAAATGCAACTAAGCAATTTTATAAGTGCATTTTATACTTTACCTTGTGCTTGATAAATCGATTCACTTCATGTATCTGTAGCGTAAAAATTTTGCATATAAATTTTTTTCCAGGGCTGTGCAAGTGTAGTGAAATGATTGATACATATATGAATGTACTCTACAAGCATAAGGTTTCTTTTTTTTTTTTTTTTTTTTGTGTGTATAAAAGAATGCATGGCTGCATATTTAACCACACGGTTCTCACATTCATATCTATATATTAACATTATTGTGGAATTTCAGAAAATAGTACGTTTATGCATGTATAGTCGCATCTATTGAATTAGGAAAAGTTATGCATACAGAAAATATATTTTACGTATGCAACAAGCTATAGTTCCTAGTCGATCATTTTTAATGCGGTTGTTCTTCAGTAAAAAAAAATTGGTTACACCTCTTTAATTGTATCACCTACTAATTTTGCATATAAATTCACGTTTCAGGAGTTTTCATTTTTATAGAAATGTGATACCTAATCAAAAAATATATGGTCCCCAGTTTGGATGAAACGTATATTTGAGTATTAACTTTCAAATCCCTTTCGTACTTCTATATTTTTTTAGTTTCGAATGAGAAATACTGCTATTTCTTTTTCATACAGGTTTTAAAGTAGAAATTAAAAAAAAGCAACTTTTTATTAAATTTCTTGTCTTTTACTCATTCAATTAATGCAAAAACAGACTCATTACTATTAGAATTTTCATTTCTTCCTTTTGTTTCTCCTAGTCAGAAGATGATGATTTTAACACACACAAATTATTTTACTTCAAATATTTTAACAAGATTTTTCGTACTGATATCAGCCGGTAAATAATTATCTTAATTGAATTTAAGAGGTTTATTTTCTTGGTGAAAACAATGCGCATGAGTTTTTAATGCCCGTAATATCACTCTGGTGTTTGAAAAATTACAGAAGCTTTCTACAGACGCCAATATGGACTTAAAGATGTTTTTTAAAGGGAATCAAAGATATGCATCTAGACTTCCCAAATTACGAATGCTAATTAAAGCTACATGTATGAAGTTTAAATTTTGAACCATAATTTTAACGCCAAGTGTTTGCACCTTTGCCAATCTTAAACAGGTATTAATGAACATGAATGCAATGCGCTAGTGATTCCTTTCTTGATTTTTTTTTTATTATTATTACGAGAAAACTTTTTTGAGGGGATGAAGAATATTTATTTAATCTTTCCATATAATAAGTATTAATAAAAGCAATATGTTATGTAAAAGGGTGTAAAGTTTTCGACTATGCTAGAAACTTGATAAAGTGAAAATGTTGAATCATATTTTATTGCCAAGAGTCTTCGCATCTTTACTGATCTTAACGAGATATTAATGAGCTAAGATGCAATGCACAGTGATTCCTTTCTCTTTTTTAATGCGAGCTCACTTTTTAAGTAAAAGAAAATGAAAAGCTATAAATTTTTCACACGTTCAGCTTATTTATGATTGACGGTCAGATATTGTAAACACTTGCATAAAAAAATGAATACGCTTTTTTATCCTTATGTGAATCTGAAAAGGCTGAGATCCTCATTTTTTATAATATTTCTCGCATTTAATGTAATCGCAAATCCAAGCGCGTTGCGCAACCTCAAGTAAACACTTTCCACCCTCTGCCTACTCCCCCGTGTGTGTGTTCGCAAGCCATCAGGATGCTAATCTATCATACATGAACTTCAAAAAGCTTTCCGGCCTACGTGATCAAGTCATCTTCAGGCTGTTAAACCAAGACGCACTTTCGCGTGTTTATGGGGCTTCTGTTTACATTTCTGGGCGATTACGGCCAAAGTCGGAACAGAATGTTGCAGTAATTGACAGATTGCCGATGAAAGCTGCTGTCCTCCGTTACTCCTAAAGACCCTTGGAGTTGTTTGCTTTAGACTGTCCGATAAATCTATAGGTGGGTTAATTGGGGCTATCTCGATTTCTTAATGATGCCGACTTACTAATCGTAGTTTCATGGGCTGGGACAAAGGTGATATATACAACTTTGGACATTTCTGCGATTGGTGGCGAATCCTGGGCATCGATTAGCTGCCAAATTTCAAATATTAACCATACATTGCTTTAATAATATTGAGTAAATAACAGAGATATGTCTTATCGACATAAATGCATTATTTTCTCTCTATCTTGAAGGAAATTCGTGTTGTGATATGAAGCCGCTCAGATCTTTGATATATTTTCAGTTCAAGATATTATTTGGGTCATAAATTATGAGATTGCATGATATGTTGCTTGCAGCAATTAATTCTGTTGCATGTTTTTGTATTTTCTCTGAACGTAAACATGGAAAAACTAATAGTAATGCAGTCAAGTTTTATTGTTATAAACATGCTTAAAGTCGATTTCTATTGATGCGAGCTGGTTGTCTAAACTTTGATGTAAGCACGTCATTTAATTATTAATTTTTTAATAAGCTCATTAGGAAATCAAGCCGAGTGATAATCTGGGGACCCCTTTTGCTGGTCTGCACATTTTTTTAAATTTTAATTCTTTTATACGTATAAAATTTTGCGTTTCGTAAAAAAAAGGATGAACAAAAAGTTGAACAAAAGCAGAATCTGCTCTTTATTTACTTGTTTATTTTTTATTTTTTTATTTTTTCAGTTTTATTTTTGATTGGAAAGGTTCCGTGCTTGGTAATTTTCACTTGCTCAAAAGATAGCTTAACAATACAGCAGAATGATGCAATTCGACGCTATTTGTTTGTTGACGCAAAGTGGAATTGGTAAAATTATTGCAAATTTTAAATTAGCTATCTCAGAAGCGATGTATCAAAAATTATCTTATGAAGACTTCACTTTCGAACAAGATCAGATAGACGAGAAATTTAACATTTAAAAATAGCATATATATTGAACGCCGGTTAATTGAATCGGTGGATAATTGAATCAACCGCTTTAATGAATCACGTTGTCAAAAATAGAATAAAATCCAGCTTTATTGAAGTTACCGCTTTATTGAATCAGTCGCTTTATCGAACCAAAACTGTTCAGAACAAACGTGATTCATAAAAGCGGCGGCCACTGTAATATGAAAAAAATTATTCTTATTTAAATGATTTATACTAACTAACTGAATATTTAACTCAGTTTATGCTAATAATGTACTTTACATATAATATTAAGAATTCAAGTTGTTAGCAGGCTTGAATTCCTAGCTAAGAAGAGCTGTATATAAACAATATGTCCTAGAATTGTTTCTTACAATATAGAAATTTTTTTTTCTTTTGTAAACTTCTAAGATAAGTTCTGCAGATCGGGAGTTTTTTGACGATAGTGAAATTTCTTTTTTCTAATTTAATAATTCTTTTTTGTTTTGAATTTTGGTTGTATCATGGCTTTAGTTTGAATTTTCATTCGAGATAAGTAGCCCTGTTATGTAGAAATTTTTAGTAAACTGCTGCAGATAGAATTCGGTGTAAGTTTGTGAGGATTAAATCGAAAGTGAGTTTCGCAGTCTTAAAATTAAACGCGGAGAAAATATTCTCAACTTAGAGATCACTGGAGAGAAAACTATGCCTGAGTCTCAAATGCTTATGTCATGACTTCCTCACTAAGCATTTCATATTTACCAGAAAATTAAATAAAAATTTAAAATGAAAGTCAACAATGCTGCGAGACATTCATATTCAAATGCTTAGGATTGATTTAAACATTTGACAAAATCAAAAGCATCTCTTTTATAGCTTTCAAGGTAGTCTATGTTAGTCGATATGTTTACTACTTTTCTTTTTATAGGTTTTAGACATATGTTGGTAAAGGTCAACAACCCAAAAATATTTTTCAGTGTTTTCAAGTATTATTTTTTTATTTGAAGTTTGAATGGGTTTTGTCTGTGCTGAAAAGTTCATTGTCCAAAAAATGAGAAAAAGAAAGAAAGAAAATGCTTTACTCCTATGTCTGCTTCTTTTATCTTGGAAAAAGTCATCTACAGGTATATCTGTCAACAATGAAGTTATGTCTTGAATATCTGGAAAATAGTTATTGGTATCAACATAAAAAGATGTGGTTGGTTTCTATATCACATCCATGCCTTCAAATGTCAACCAGAAGCAAGCCTTCGTTGAAATTTCTTAGGCATATAAAGCTAAAAATACATATACTTCATGCAGGTATGAGTGAATAACTAGGTTTTAACATTCATACAAAAATAATATCACGTATGTGAGCTCCGTACCGGAAATGTTAAACGAGATGATTCAGAACAGCCTGATTGCATAACCTTTCCCCAAAAATGAATGAAAATATTGAATTTTATCTTTCCTCTAAAAACTAAACATAATTTTGAGTTAAAAATGGAAAGTTTTTGGAAAGACCCTTTCTCATACGCTGACCTTTTACACATTCTTGACAGCATTTTCAAAGAGAAGCTCAATCTTCACCGTCACCTGTCTCAAATGTTGATCTTGAAGATGAGAAGGGAGAAAATGTGTGTGAACATTGAGCAAAATTTACGAACCGATGACTCTTGGGTTCACACCATAAAAGCTTCAAATTGAAGAAGGTATGTTTTCATCGGTATCCTCGAATGTTCTCAAAACATTCGAAACTATCCTAAGTATCTCGTAGCATATGTTCTAATCACCGCGACACGTTGTTCTTCGCTTAAGAAAAAGAGCTGGAGGAGTGAATTTCCCATATGATTGAAGATGAAACAAAAATGTTGTTTTTGTTAAGCGCCTCCAACAAAAAATATGTTCTTTTTGACAGAGTAATAGACACGCTGAAGTCTCTACAGGAGCTGTAAGTTGAAAAGGAGGTGGGGAGGCTGCTAAAGGGGATCTTCTTAAGCGTCTACAGCTTTTTCGTAGACGTCCATCAACAGTTTCGTTACACTAACCGCGAATTCCTCATCTCACTTTTTTTCTGTGTGGAGGAGGAGAGTTGTCAGTTCGTTTGCAGACGAAATGGTAATAAATGTGATTTAGTTTAACAGGAATTATATCACAGAATAAGTGCTCATCTGTTCTGGAGGATATCTGTAGGAAGTAATAAGGAGTTGCACGCTTGCGTTCACCCTCGTGGTGCTCTAAAATGAGAAGGGGAGAAGAGAATTTGGTAGAGAATGTCAGAAATCTTGATGTTAAGACGTAAGCAGGGAGTACAAACAAATATTTCACTACTGTCAAATAAATGAACTGGATTATTTCAAAAGAAGGGGGGGGGGGGGGGCTGAAAATGCGGCTGTTAAAATGTTGCATCTACTAATGGTCTAAAATTGTATGAAATTGCATAAAACCTTGAATGTATTTAAAAAAAGTGAATATGAGACTTTTAGTTTATTTAATTTAGCACAGTGAGATGGTTTTAATGATATTTAAGACAAGTTTAATTAATGACGACTTCGTGTTAAATGATTTCTATTTTCGTGCAGCTCTAACTCCGAGTGTAGGTTTTCCTTTTAAGTAATTCTTTCAAAATGTGCTTTATTTTATTGTTATTATGTTTTACTCTTTAATGGTTTGCAGAAGAGTATAATGAAAGCGGTGAAAAACGTCAGTTTCACTTTTTTATGATTTCCTATTCGTTGAAATTACTTTATTCACCAATTAGTGGTACCCGCACGGCTTTGGCCAGAAAAAATTGAAAGGTCTTTTGGTTCGCCTGTATATTTACAAATAATGTATGGTGAAGTTTCTCGACAATTGGCTTGTGCCCATGCTACGGTTCCACGTTATGATAATTTCGTAATTTACTCGTCCGTCTTATGATAAATTTGTTTTTAAAATTGGAATGGAAAAAGAACCACATCGAATTTTCGAAAAATCGCTTCGAGGTGCATACCCCCATGCTACAAACTAGCTTTGTGCCAAATTTCATGAAAATGGGTCGAAAGGTCTAGGCGCTATGCCTTAGAGACCTGACAGACAGGGAAACTTTCAGCTTTATTATTAGTAAGGACTTAGTCTTGTGTAATACTCAAAAATTTAAAATAGTGTCCATAAATGATTTAACATTTTATTTATTTATTTCTTCAAAAACGACGTTAGAAAAAGACAGATTGGTAACAATATTGTAGACAAGTGTTTTGGAATTATAAAAAAGCCCTTATGTGTGCAAAAAGGGTGTGCATAAAAATCTTGACTCGGATAACTTCCATCTCGTGTTTTGTAACAGTTATAAAGGAGTTAGATAAGGCAGTGAGAAGCAAAAGGATGCAAGTGCCAAAACTCAAATTTAAGAGATAACCTGTGCAAATCGTAAGAGAACCTCTCCTTTTCGTTGGTGCAAGGGATAGTACTAGTAGCCCTGGTAGATACAGCTATACAGCATGATTTAGAGAAAGAAACAATGAAAGCTTACCTAGAATCTGAACTTCAAATGAGTTTTCCTTCAAACTTAAAAATTTAACTTACATACCGTTGCATTTCATTGCCACAAATGTCTACTCAAAAGACGTGTCTGCAGTATTTTTGCAAATTCGAGCTAGTGATAATTATGCTTTATATCATTTTCTAATCTTCTTTTTACTTTAAAAATTTTCTTAACTTTTGAAATCTTTTTATTTCATAATTCTTTTCAATGAAACATTAATTATTTATTCTCCAAAATTAAACACTTATGTTTTCTTTAATTCAGAATACATTTTCCTTAATTTAGATCCAAGTTCAACTTATACTTCAACATAGCGTAATTTATGAATGTTAATAAACTTTTTTGTTTTGCAAACAGGGCCTAAATCTCAAAAGAAAGAAAAATTATTTTCTCTGAGGTACTGAAAAGGATCTTAAAACAGTTCTATGAATATTTTTATGATGAGAATGGAAAAGAAAAATTATTGCATTAAGATCAATTGCTGCTCCGTCACAGATCTAACCGGGCGATATATCGCCAAGTTTTTGGTCTCCAAGTTGGCGATATATCATTGCCGAGTTGACGACAAAATTGTCGAAAAAATATTTGTCAAATTTTGTTTAAATTTGGCGCTCCTTGCGATATTATATTTAGAGAGTTATGCATTGAATCACTTTAAAAGTGTCGATATTGGGAAACGTAATCTATGTAAAACGCTTTTTTTGCATCGGTTCGCGACAAGCTAGTTAATATTTGAAATGTTTTTAGATTCCTCAGTGGGGGGGAAGGCAGGGGGGAGGAAAGGGGTGAGTGACGAGCCAGAATCAGGTATGGTGTTGGTGGTTTTCTGAAAGTGTTGGTTAAAAATTATTATTTGGCGTAAATGAAGTCATGTGGAGCATGCATCAGCTTGTTTGTAACTTTTAAAAAACGGATAGGTGCTACTTCGATTTACTTTTCATTGCAGCTATTATTGTAACTCATAAACTACACACTATCAGTTCTTCCCCTCTTGATTAGCGCACCGGCGGCAGTTCTTAGTTTCAAAATTCATCCACTTTTCTAAAATGTAGCAAATGATTAGCTAATTTCTCGTTATTAATTGTATACAAGAACACAACGTAGTAATAATTGTTATTTATTAGTATCTCGGAAACTACAGCTTATGGAGTAAACGCAATCTGTACGGTTTGCAACGAAAAATTGCGCTTCCTAAATAGCCCAGCCTTTCACCACAATGCAGAAATAGTAAATTATCTCCAGAACAATATACAACTTTTTTACCTCAATCTAGTTTTTGATTTCTTAATTTAGGTTTTGTACTGAAGAACTAAATTTAGTAAATTATACACAGGATATCAGTAACTTTAAAAATCTGATAATGTTTTAAAGTTGTGACAGGGCGGAAAACGACAGGCTTTAAATAAATTGAACTGAAGTAAACTATTGATTACACCCACATCCCGCTTATGAACGGCACAATAATTTTCTTTTAATGCTAATCTAAAATATTTAAAGTTTATAACTTTTGAGGGGAAAAAATATGGTTTTATCTCTTATTTTTGAGTGATTCATCCAACTATACGCCTAATTTTTGCAGTGCTAATCTTGCCATGAATTATTTATTTTCCTCAAAAAACATTGTTTAACTGTTCTCTTCATTTTAACTGCACATATAAACATTATGAACAAATTAGTAATATTTAACAATGCAAAATAGGCAGACAGACTAAGAATGATTAAATTTTTTATACTTTTCACAGAACTACTTATTTATCACATAATTGAAAAAAAAAAAGAACCCCCAGGACAGCACACAAATGCCCAACTATTTTCGTATTGCGCGGTGTGTATTTTGATAGGAACGTTTTTCGGTCACTCACTCGTGAAAAAACATTACATGATTATTTTCAATCTATATCGTAGATAACGACATCGAATGTGATAGCAGACGTGATAAAGTTGAATCATTCTGTAAAAATGCTTTCGATAGTGGAAAGTATAAAAAATATGAATGCTTAAATTACATTAAATAACAAAAAAGAAGTTTTCCGACGTCAAGCGAGTGTTTTTTTTTTTTTTTTTCAAAAGGATCACATTCAGTAATAGAATGCATCGCACGCGAAGAAAGATAATTTATTTAAGAATTTAGCTTTCAAGTAAGAGTGATGATTAATTTCAATTCCTAATGTGCAATTAATGCCGAAAATGAAAAATAAAACCCAGGAAACAGCATTCCTAAAAGGTTAAAATTTAACGGATGAACTAATCCATTTAACGGTTTAACGATACTCTCATTGAGAATGTTTTTTTGAAATAAACACTATTGTACAATACGTTAATAACAAACACGTAATTTTTAAAGAAAAGCACTCGTTGTATACATCTGTGTGAAAAGAAGGACGCAAAGCGCTTGTATGACCAGATGTTTCTAAGATATACTTTGAAGTTGGGGTGAATATAATTTATCCTAGCCACATAAATACTCAGAAAACCTATTACAGGACTTGTTTTCTCTGCGGAAGTATTTATCTCAATATGTCTTTGGCCCGTAAAACTTCTGTTATTCGGTTCTTCGAGAATCGAAAATAATTGGAGTTTCTGTTTTTTGCAGTTATGTTTATCATAATTGGTTTATTTGTTCTTTTTTTATTGGTTATTTGATCTTCCTATATTGGATCCTATATTGGTATCTGCTCTTGTATCGATATTTTCTTTCTTGATATGGGCATTCGCTGTTATGTTTCTTTCCTCTCAATTAGAATCACTTAGTTGGTACATTCAGCGTCTGCCCATGCTGCTTAAGCAGATGCAGACTTTTACTTCTTGGTTAAGCTTTCGTTCGTTACATGTAACAAGTAAGAATGAAGGTAATTATGAAAAATGCAGTTGTGATGTAAAATAAAAAAAATACTTGATAGTGCTATCAGTAAAAATTTGTAATTCAAACTAAAAAAAAGGCGTTGATTTAACGCCGGAACGGAAAAAGTCACATGGAGTCACAAGTGGGATATAGAGTCGTGTTTTTTAGGGTAGGTTTGCGTGTCAGTGACAAGGTAATTGAGATAACAGTGGAGCAGCAATCTACATGTGGATTGATAATTAATGCTAACATCCAGCGTTAGCCAAATTAGTAATTCAACTTATCTCCACCATCTCTCCCCTGTGAGAAGCTAGTTTCGAAAAAGGTAGTCGCTTATAACATCCATATTGTATGTATTTTATTGTCAGTTTCGTTAGTAAATAATATTTGCTTTGTTTAAAACAAAACCATATTATCTACAGGAAGTGGAGAGTAGAGGGATAATGATTTGGAGGAGAAATAAATGAAACTCTCGGTTGAATCGTGCCTTACAGTTAGCACAGATAGTACTCAAATTTTCCCCGAAGAAGAAATCTTCAAATAATCTTGCATTCGTCTAAGAAATTTAAATTTGAGGAAATGTTAAGGGCAGTGGCCTTAACATTTCCTCAAATTTTGCACTCCCAGAGGGAGTGCAAAAGGACATGTGCACACCCAAGATTTTATGTCGATATTGAAAATTTTCAGGATTTTTTGAAAATTGTATTTTTGACCGTATTATGGCATAAAGATCATTAAAATATGCACTAAAACTGCCTAAAGTATACAATAAAAATTTAAAAACATATGTAATGATAATAGTTATTTATTTAAGTAGAGAAAAGATGTTGCACATAAGTACAAAATAAGCAGTCTGTCTGTTTTTGCATTTTGTTATTCAGGTAATAAATATATATTATAAGAATTTTTTAATTCACACAATAATTTCAGTTTCTTCAGATTTTGTTGGAAAGTACTTTAGTAATTTAACTTTTCCTATACCAAGTTTTTCTCTTCTTATGCACTTACTAATATTTTCTTCAGTGGTTAAATTCTTTTCGAAAATCTAATTTTTCATGGATGTACTTTTACTGTTTTAAACACATTTTAATGGACAAAATCGAATAACTATTCTAAAAAATGTCACTATAGTTTCGCAACTGAAAAGTCTCAGTCGCTCACACCTACTACACGCGTCCTATACAAATGCTCTAATTCATTATCTCTGTCTGAATATTAATTTTCTTTTTATTGATTACTGGAAAGGGCGGTAGGCATTTCCATGAAATGTATTTCAATATGCCGCTCGATTTTTCTTTCTTTAAATAAAAATATTTGGAAAAATATTGTCATCAGTTCAAATAGTTTGTACAACCTAAAATGGCAGGAAAATGCATTTTTTAAAACAAAATCTTAATCCTGAAGGTAGAGATGGAACTATGGCGAGTAAACGGTATTTTTTTCTATTTCGCCAAGGTAGAAAGTAAACGACTAGCCAAGCGCAAATACAATGAAATCTTATTACAACAAATTTCAAGGAGCCGCATTTTTTTTTTTTTTTGTAATGAAAATTTCTTTGTAACGGAATTCACAAGCAATGTAACGGCAGTTAAACTGAGACTGAAAATTTATTTCGTAGAAATGGATATTTGTTGGATTGGTATTCGCTGTAAAGATATTTCTCTGTATTCCTCTGTAGCATGAAATCATCTGGTTTCCCTTCTTTAACGATTTTCTTATAGCGGGTTTGAAATACCTGCTATAAGCCTACTTTTTGTTTTTAGACAATGCAAACGGGCTTTTAGACCATTATAAGGCATAGACACAGCAAATGGGTGTGATTGTTGAAGTGGAGTGAATAAAGCATGTCTTCGGCAAGAAAAGTGACACAATTGCAAAATTTGGGAAAAACGCACTAGCTGGTAATTCAAAATCTACGTTTAAATGTTTTTTTTTCACCACAAAACTCGCACACAGTTAGCTTACATACTAATGCTTGGTGGCGTAAAAACGATAGACACAATGGTGATATATTATTAAATTTCCTTAATTTAGAAAAAGTATTTTCGAACTTTAGGTATGCATTAACAATTTAGATAACTAAAACAGAAAACATCACATTATAATTCTTTTTATACGTCTTATTATTATATACGTTATATTATTATATACGTCTTATCTTTTTATACGTCTTTTTATACGTCTATATTTGAGACTAAGTCGCTCAAAACTACTGTTGCGTAAAACTTTCATTTTCACCAATGCTGTTTTTATTAATATTTTTGTTAAAGATATGTCCGTTTTCTTGCGGGGATGCGATGTGACCGAAGACCTTGTGACTAGGTTAACTATAGAAGAGCTTTTCGTATTGCTGTTTTAACTACCGTAGGGATTTGAAAAATGATTAAATTTAATTTCCTATTTAAAAAATTGTTTTGGCACAATTAATTTCTATTATACGCATAGAGCGTATAGGGTAATAGGCAATTGCTTTTTTTTTTTCATTTTCAGAGTAAACTATTTTGTTCTAAGCATAATTTCGAATGAAAGAAAAGGTTGAACTCACATTGAGAAGGAAAGTAAATTTCAAAACCCATTTTTGAAATACGGTAAATTATAGTAAAGTTCATTAAAATGAAGCGAAATATGTTTTGCACTATGCAAACTACTCATTACTAACTTATTATTAACTCGTGTATTAATTCATGCTTTGAAGAAATAAAAGAAAAATAAATCTTTGAAACTGATGTTAAAAATTGGAAGTTTACAATTTTATTTTGAAACCTTTTTAACCTATTTTTTGATAAAAGTTAAAATTTAAAAAAAACGTGGGAAAAGATCGTAAAAACATTGCTGAAAACTAAGGAATATATATATATATATATATATATATATATATATATATATATATATATATATATATATATATATATATATATATATATATATATATATATATAAAAAATTAACGAATTGAATTAAAATTGAAAAAATTAAAATTAACAATATGAATAGGGGATTTTGAGTTGAGGAATTGTGTGTCTGTTGGTGTGTTCTCACCTTATTCCGAACTCGCCTTTTTTAAAAGTAAAAATACAAACAGCTTTAAATAGTTCATATTTGAAAAAAAAAAAAAAATCGCTGACATATTTCGGGGTTTTAAAGAACCAGTTTTTTTAATGCAAGAAGTTAAGGGTACATTGATCTGTAGACTATTTCATGTTTTGTGGGATCCTTGCTCTTCGAAACGTTTACTCATATTTTTTTGAATTGCAAAACGAAGGTTGTTTAGGGGATTGACCCCTTTGTTGTGCATCTGGCTCTTTTTAATTTTTTAAAGTCAGTTGAAGTAAGAAAAATAGGGTAACGGAAAACGACAAAAAAGGAAAAAATAATAAAAATAAATAAATAAAAATAATAATAAAGTAAAAGCTAAGCAATAGGTGAAATATATACGTTAACTGAATAGTATCGAATAATTCGAAAAATTTTAGGGGTACTACGTATTTTCCTCTACTTGTTTCAGCAATTAATTTCTGAGTAACAATTATTCGCTTTAATTTTATCTCTTTTTCAAAAGTTCACTAATGAAAATTGTTTAAACTGGTACTTAATGTTCTCTCAATTCTTCAACAGTCTTTTTTAAAATTTTATAGGTTCTTATCAAAGCGTAAGCAACATGACTTTTCCCTTTGTTTAAAATTTCAAATCAAGCTTCCTTATTGACAAGTATGACCTAAAAGCAGCAAATGCAACGCTTGAGAGCCCCTTTAAAACCCCGTGGTGAGCTTAAGTAGGTATTATATGCTCCCGAGCTGGCATATAACGAGAAGGAATGGAGATGTTTACCCAACTAATTAGACCAAGTCACAGGAAGACGGGTCAAAAAGCGAACGAACCCCTCGGAAAACTCACATACTCACAAGTCAAAATAGATGACTGACAGCAGTACCCCTATTGGGAAAATAAGACTTCTTCTCCGGGAACTAATGAGGAGTAGATAGCTGCCCAATGGTATTTGTGGGAAAAATAAACTTATCCGTTCTAATAATAACACTTCGCGGACAGAAATTAGACGACAAATAGGTCTCTCTTGGTTTTTGGAGGAAGTATTGTGTAACAGCCTAATGATTTCTCTTCTTAGAGATCTCCTTATTTTGTTATTTGGTTTGTGCTGTCGAGTTTCTTTAAGATTCTTGTTGGAATGATGTGGGAATCTAGTCGTCTGAAATAGATGACAGCAATAAGATAACAAAGTCAAGATAGTTATTATGACGGCTGTGTATGTCTATCTTTCGAACTCTTGGCAGGTATGATGCACAGAAATATGAATCTCTTCAAAACGGAACATGGTATATCGCGTCATCACAGTAGATTCAAGTCATAATTTTCAGATCAGGACTTCAACTGAGTCGAGAGACTTATTGCGACGAATGTGTGTGCCTATCATCAGAGTTCTTGGCAAGTATGATACACAGAATTACGAATCCTGTGGTAATTTGCGTCATACAGCAGATTCAAGTTATAACTTTCAGATTAAAACCTCAACAGAGTCGAGAGTTATTACGATTACTTAGTATGTCTATCTTCCGAATTCTTGGCAGATGATGCACAAAATTGTAAATATGTCGAGCAATTCTCTAGAAAGATGGTATTTCCGTTTCCATGCTCAAATCCACCTTTGAAAAGCGTTTTCCATTTCGTTTTTTGTTGGCCACTTTCTGAAGAACAAAATAACGGGCATTTAGCAATGCAAATTAGTAGGGGAATGTGGGGCGAAGTAAAATGGTTAAGTTGACTGAGCTTTTTCAAAATGAACGAACTGGAAATTTATTTTGAAAATTACAGTACATAAAGAAAGGACATTGTATTTTATAATAAAACTTGTATTGAAACATTATTTTTTATTTTTGACAGTAAAATTGTTCCTTAAAAAAAAGTGAAAATTTTTCACTTCATTTCTTCATGGGGCAAAGTGAAAAATGAAATGTTTTTCGAATGAAATAGTTTTTTTTCGATTGTGAAAAATTTATTTTAACAAATTAATGAGGAAATAAAAGGAAAATTGAATAAATGAAAAGATAATGAAACATTAAACTAAGAAATAAATAAATTAATAAATACATGAGGAAAAATAAATGAGTTAATAAACTAGTGAAAATAATAAAAGAATTATTAAATTATTAATGAAGTAATAAAAGAATAATTAAATGAAGGAATGAAAATAAATTAATTAATAAATGAATAGGCAAGTGAAAAAGTAAATGATTGAATGAGTAACCGAAGTGAACTAATTTCACTTTGCCCCATCCACTTTGTCCCCGCATGCACTTGACTAATTGTGAAAAATTTTAAACATACAAATAAGCTAAATATTTACTAAATGAATACTGTACCGAAAATTAAAAGGTCCTAATTAATATTTAAAATGTTAATAACAAGAACTTTATCGTTTGATAATATCAAAATAATTTTTGACTTAAAACAAAAAATTACAATTTGAGTACCAATTTTTCAAAATTGCTTATATTATCATATGCTTTGATTTTCGGGGGTATTTTTTTCTTGACTTGATTCGATTACATATGTAAGTACATCGTAAAAATAGTACTAGGTAAGTGGCACTAAAAGCCGAATAAATATTTCACCATTTCACTTCCATATTCCTCTACTTATTTATGTGGGGGCTTTATATTAGTACTAAAATGTCATTACCACCCACTGTTTCTGTGGGTCTGCTATGTTTTTACGTGGGGAAAACTTGTCTCCTGCATTTTGCGTCAGGCTTTCATGACCATGACTACAGATGCAACTGGTAGCTCAAATAACTTTCGTACCCAGTAGCAACCGTCACAACTTGGTTAACCCCTCCCCTCTTACTCTCGTCAAAATCACCGACTGAGCTTTCGCCTCCTGTTTCTCGTGCCCGTAATGTTTCCCGACTAGATCATACTAAGTTCAAGCTGCAAAAAATTTCAAAAATAAACACTTGTATCGTAGATTCACTTTTATTTATATAATTTTCTTGAATGAAAAAAGCCAGTTTTGTTGAAAAAAAAATAAGATAGTCATGGGGGGGGGGGGGGAGTTAATAAAATTAAAAATTTTGTGTGTAGACATTTCTATGCTTCAGGTATAAAGTTATTTAATATCAAAGAAAGTAGAAAAAAGTATATGGATGTCAGTACTATCTTTACTCATGACGAGTTACTTTTAAGGTTATTGTGCAATGTTTCTGTTTTTGCTTTTATATTCAGGGAACTTTTTTTCAAATTATGTAACGTTGCAACAAAGGCAGCCATATTTTTTTTTTTTTTTTTGATTGTTTTAAGTGAAATACCTTAAAATGTCATTACCATCTACGTCATCACCATTCAACGCAAAAGTTATGAACATATAGGTTTTTTTTTTTTTAAACAACAATAGAAGCTGATGTGTAATTTGAGAACTGTGTCTTCTTTATTCAAATGGGGAGGTTTGGGAAATATTGCCTTTATTCAAAAGGGAATTTTGTAATTTTTTTTCTTTATTTTTCATTTGTAAGATTTTATCTTCTTTAAGATATACAGCAGAGACTATTTCGAAATTTTCTTCATTCTGAATGTGTTTTTTGGAATTGTTTTTCTCACCCAGATATATTTTTAAAACGACAGTTGACGTTATTTGGAAACTGTTATTCTTATCCTTACTTTATAAGAGATTTATATCGAGACCGATTTCTTGATTCTAATGGGGAGTTTTAGTCAAGTTTTTTACTTTTTTTAATGGAAAGTTTTGGTGGCTATTGTCCTTATTATAATTTGAGTTTTCTGCGTATTCTTAGAGTCTTTAATTTAAGTGTAGTTTTTAAAGATTATTGTTCTCTCGCTAGGGAGGGTTTTTTTTCTTCTAAGAATATCTGTTAAGTAATGATAATTTTTGGAGTTCTCCTTGTTGGTAACTTCTTACATTCTTTGGAATGAAGATTCATTGGTTCTGTTGACGATACTTCAGGATTGTTCTCTTTTTTTTAATGTCCCAATTTTGGCTATAATTCTCCTTATTTATTCAGAAAAATTTTTTACGCATGCGTCAAGTGGCCTCGGTTCCTTTCTCTATCATTTAATGGTGTAACAATTGAGGTAGCCCACGCATTTTGATTGGGATTTTTGAAGGCAGCGCTGGCTTTATTTTAGAACTGATGTTTTCTTTGTTTTAGGGACTAATGTCCTTATTCGACGGGTAATTTTAAGGAACTAATGTCCTAACTGCAATGAGGTTTTCTGGACTTGTTGTTATTATTGGGAAGAGAGATTTAACTCTAAATTATTCCTACTTTATTCTCACTTGAGGGCTGACCACGTGACACTTGATATTTATTTTCGAAATAAATCGTGCAACGCTGGGTACAACTGTAAAACGTGTCTTACAGCGGATTCAAGTATAAGTTTCACACTACAACCTATTTAGGATTTAACGCAGATTGCATTCAAAATTTATTAAATTCTGTGCATTTTCAGGTAAACCTAGCAGATATTGCGCAGGTGGAGAGAGAGATTGCGCATATAGGGGCGGGAGATTAGAGTTGAGTAAGCACACAGATACTTCATCTAGTTGTACAATAGTTGTATTAGTGTGCAAATGAAAGAGCATGCTGTGGTTGTTCAGCGTCTGCGATAAAATATTGCTACTTAACATTGTTTAACCAAGCCAAGTTAATGAATTTTCATACTTTTTCTCTAAATTTTACAGAATAGCAATAAAGTAAAATAATTTTTATTTAAACCTTTTCTTATTAAGCTACTTCGCAAGAAGATCATTGTTAGCACCAGTAGTTTTTTCTAGCAGCGGCTTTGTTTTCATAGAAGACCACGCAATCTCTTCTAACGAAAGAGTATGTTGTGCGCACATTTGCTGCTTGGGAGAGATGAGGCATAATTCTCATTTTTTTACTTGGTAGGAGAGATTGCGCAGTTTATTGGTTACATCGTTTTGCAAAACGAAAATGGAAAATGGTTAAACGAGTTACAAAGTCACTCATTCAACTTAATGTAACTTCGTAAATTTTCCAACGTTCCTTGATTTGTTTCTATAATGTAATTCCTTAACTACAATTTCTGCGCCCTTTTTAAAAATTTTGCATTTTCTGATTAATTAATCATTAGGTTAAAATATTTACTCCCACCATAATAATGATTGTTTTTGAAAAAACCTTACAGTAATAGAATTTTAAGAATAATTGTTGTTGTTAACAATTTAATTGCGTAGTTGTTGTTTAAAGCAGTATCTCCTACCCATGTAAGCATTATCTCTGATCCAATACGGACAGATTGCGAAAAAACACCATCTTGGTTTTTGTTTTATAACAACTGCTGCATTACATTAAAGCGTAACAGCAAAATAGCAATGAAGATGCGCGGCCAACAAATGATACATGAATAGTTTAGCAAAACATCGATAACTAGAGTGTTTTTTACTATTCTGTCAAATTGAGCTTAAACTCTCCTAGCTTTGCCTTATACCAAATGACATAATAGTTTAAAACCTTTTAGCAGTATCTATTTAGTATTACATTCGTTATTTATTCATGACTTTGTATTTTATAGTTGTTAAATTGGAAATCGTAAATCAAAAACTCTCAGTGTATCTCTCTGTCTGACCGAAAATGTCACAGGTTAGAGATTGTGCGTACATTAATCACAAATGAAATAAATATGCTTGAATTTCGTAAAAAAATAAAATTTCTAATGAATATGAAAATGGAGTAATATTTTTATTGAAAGGGGAAACAGACAAGGATAACGTTTCTGTATTAAAAGCTCGCTCCGAAGTTAGATGAAGGATTCCCATGAACGTACGGTGTGCCGATAAGTTAATTGTAAGTTTAAGGGCTTTTTTATTTTTGAGAAAAGTAATAGATAAATTGAGCAAATAACTTCTAAGAACTGAAGGAGCACAAAATATCAATTTTCTTCTCAGATAGTTTTCAAATGCTCCGGCTGTTTGGTTCCAATTCACGAAATCTAACTTGCAGGAATACAAAAAACCAGATTATTAGTTTAAAAACAAATTTAATGTCTCATTTCATTTCTAGTAAATCGATATAACAAAATGAAATTCATTGATTTACAAAAAAATATTTCCTTTTTCATCTCGCAAAACATAAGTAAAGTAATTAATAAATGAATAAAATAAAACCAGATAAAATAAAATAGTTTATTTAATAAACTATTACGATAGTAAGATGGATTCATTTTGTGGTCCTAAACCTACGGCAAAAGAAACTTTCGTGAAAGTTTTCTCCACAACACTCTCTTGAACAATTAAAACTACTTTCTGAAAGTTAAATGTGGAATATTAAAACCATTTGTTATTATAAACACGTTATCAAACTTAATCTTAGAAACTGGTACACGTTGCGTTTCAGTAACTTCACCCATAAATGATTTTTTGTTGGGAATATTGTAAACTCGAGCAATTTTTCCATCATTTAAGCATACAAACACGCTAGAAAAGAATGATGGAACTGCATTACAGCAAAACTTTGCCCAAAGATGAAATTTCGAATCTGAATAGATAAAAAATAAATAAGGAACTAAATAAAAAAAGCAAAAAAAATTCTCTTTAGAGGTGCCTTATTTTTAACTATAAAACTACAAGAAAAAGACAATTTTGCTTTTTTAACTTTGCCAAGAAAATAAAAAATAGTTAAAAATTCTCACTGACTCTATTCATATTAAAGGAATAAACTTCTTTGAAAGTTTATTTTGAATCATAAACTCAGTCACTTATAGTCTATTGATTGGAACAAAAATAAAAATATACTCAAAATTTGCTGTTTTCTCGATATTTCGGAACGACTTTTTTTTTTTTTTTTTTTTGTGAGTTGTGCAAAAGTTTTAATTTCTCCACGAAGTTCTAATGTTAAACATTTCAAATGTTCAAAAAATTCGCTTAAAATTATTTAATCAAAAAATCATTATTCATACATGTTTTGCGTTAAACATTTTTCAAAATAGAATTAGTTTGAAACAAATCCCAATAATAGTTCAGGATTAATGTATGTTTTAAATTTCCCCTTAAGAGTTGAACCGCTATGTATTATGTCAAAGAAGTATGTGTATTTTTACGAAATAGTTTGGATCGCATCTTCGTGGTGTGAAATGTTCCAGAAAGTGCCCGTTGTGAAGACGGTAGAGCAAATAAGTATAAGTAATTTCTCCGGGATTTGCTGGAAATCGAAAGCTGTCTACAGGGTTGCCAATCTTGCAGAAACAATTTGAGAAGCATTTGTGGTGACTTTGAGGAGCATTTTGAAATTTTGCGGAGCAGCTCGGTATTTTGCATAAAATTCAATATAAAAAAATGAGAACCACTTACCTAAAATTATTTTTAAGCTTTGTTAATCATTTTAAGCACCAGCATAAAATTAAAAAACAGCTTTAAACACTATGTCATGCTTGAAAACGCTCGACCGGGAAATGCGAAGCAAAATAACTTTTTTTGCAGAACAACTCCGCAAGACGCGAAGCAGTTGGCAACCTTGAGTATATCGTATCACATGAGAAAAGTTAGATTTCTAAGCCTTATGGCAGTCGCTGGAGAATTTTTCGGGGAATGGTACAGCTTCCTAATGTTATTGTGTAAAAACTGTAGGATCGGATCGGAAACTAGTTGTTAAAGTAAGAACACTAAAAGTAAAACGTAACTTTACAATAAATGTTCAAAATATAAGCCACCAACAGTTCTAGATAAGCTGACTATTCGCGGACTTGCAGAAGATAAAGGGCACTAACGTTCTGAATAATGAACATTTGAGTTTTGATTCATCTTCGGGTAAACGTCATGTGTAAATACTACAGGAATTAATATCGGTGATGGCAATTTTGAGCGTTCTTGTAAACAGTGCTGCAAAAACATTAAGATGATGTCTTGAAGAGTATATAATTTTCTCTTAATAACTGATTTTGTTTTATTCGTGTGACTGAATTACTTAAGACGACATTTTAATTACTTAGTTTTGCACCGGTAAATACAAAGTTATGTCATTGGAGATGAACTCAGTACATTGTTTCTTTTGGGTAATTTTTAACTGGTAACTAATGATAAAAAAAGTCTAGCATATTTTGGAACATTTTAGCTTTAAGTTAAAACGTTTCTGAATGTAGAGTTATGATAAAGGATAAAATCAACGTAATTGAGCACGAACTGCAAAATTATTGCATGCACGTGTTTCGGAGTTACAAGAAGCGCCTTTTACCGAAATTCGTGTATGCAGTATTTTTGCAGTTCGAGCTCACATACGTTTTTTAACCATTTGTTATAAAAGGGAAAACATCAACTGTCACAAAAACAGCAATGTTTTATGTCTTTTTTTCTTCCGAAGATGTAATTTTTTTTGGTTACTCTTCGAAGCGTCCTAGAACTTTTACATTTCAAAAGGGGGAGGGAGTATTACAATCTTTCAATTTATAAACTTTTCCTATTTAATAGTTCACTTAAAGAAGGCTAATTTATAAATTACAGGGACTAGTTTCATCAAAAGAAGCAAAACATGTTTTTAAACCAATAAACGACAAAGATTTTTTTTTATTACTTTATCAACGGAATTAAACCAGAAAGAAAAAACAAGAGCAGAGATTAAACGCAGATTTTAAATAGCAATAAACATAATAGCAATATTTTAAATAAGTAATAAATAAAAAGATTAAAATATTTCAAAACAAAAACGCTATTTTAAAAAAATATGAAATGCTTCTTTGCGTTAGCTTTTAAGTTACTTTTTGTAACGCATGGATTCCTACAAACCCAAGCTCGTTTTGTCTGTAGGTGAACTTCAGGGTGGCCTACGACAATTTGCCACGCTAAGTGCTGGCCAGTTAGAAATAGGACACTGCAACAGGCTTGTCCAACAAGTATTCACCATCTAGTTGGGAATCCATTTAGAAACTGCAGAAGCCTGCAACTCGACGTCTGGGGTACATAGGGGAACGCAGCAGAGGCTCGACGCCACTTGATAGATAACCTTGTCGTCGTAGTCGACCAGGGTCACAGCCTCATTAAGGGTTCGGTCATCAATTCCCCGAGCGCTGGAGCTTATTTAATTATTATTTCAAAGATTTTGGCAACATTGCGAAGAATAATCGGTGCCCGTGGGAATTTTCGTTCCTAACTGAATTCTTTTTCTGGAGAACTGCTTCACTGATTAACTGATCGATAGTGGGCACCGCGTTGAAATGCATTTGACGTATTTTTTTGGCTCCTGTTTCGGGAATGGGGCTTAGAAGTGGGAACAATTTGTAAGATATCAAGAAGTAAAACGACTTATCATTCTTTTAATGGCTTCTTAACGATCTGGTATGAGTTTCATTCATTCTACAACTTAAAATGATTAGATAATCTTTTAAATGATTTTAAAGAAGTTGTGAATTTAGTTAAGGTTTTCACTTGAGGGTAGTGACTATTGTCTCCGTCTGAAGACTACTTCAGACGGAGATAGAAACGAAAAGCAATATGTAAGAATTCTCACAAAAAGCAAACATAAATGTTTCGAATTTTTTTCTCACTTTCACTCGATAACTAAATTTCTTTTTGTATTTATTATTTTTTTTCTCCAGATATTTTTTTTTCAAAGTTACTTATTGCAATGAGATAATTTTATACTTTTTCGCATATATTGTTACGAAAATGGATTTGAACTTAACCTGAGATAGTTTTAAAATCTTTAAGACTTCCATGAACGAGTCTGAAAAATTCACATTGAATCGTATCATATTCCACTTTTTAAATTTAATCTAATTAGAATAGTATGGAGAGAAATTTCCATTCAGTATGCTGCTTTACTATTTTATCAAGATATCTGATTACCAGGTTTCAAAAGATTCTTTTATTCTCCTATTTTCTTTGTAAAAAAAATTAAAAAAGATTTTTCTTTTTTTGCCGATTATGAATTGTTTAAATTTATTTGAATTTTTCATTTTAATTCTAATTGATTATAAATATGTGCTGTTGCTTTATTGCAAAATACTTACTTTATTACATTATATTACTGTGAGAATTTAAAATGCAAACAAAAATTTTATTCTTTTATTACTTTTTTTTTCTTTATTATTTCTTTGGCAAATTATCACTTAATCTTTTGTTGCACCAGTGGTTTGATACTCTTTTTAAATTACAACCTCTTTTTATATATTTTCTTTATTGTTTAAAACATTAGTGTTGCGTTTTTTAAAACTTTATCTTTATTTATAAGTGAAAAAAGATTTAGTGACACTAGTTTAGATTATGAGATCGTATTTGCAATCAGGTTTCCTGCTGCGTGCCTTAACTATATTTTTACCTTAAGTTAGTACTGAGCATTGTAGTTTCATGCAACATAATGCTTAGTGTGAATTTAAGGTTAAACTCGATAGGTAGGTTTCAGCTAAACTTTATCTATTCTTATCTTCTTATGTTTTCTCATATTTTAATTTTGGTTACGTTTATTACTAAACTCGTTTCAGAATATAGTTAATTTATTTTTAGGGAAGGGTGATGGAATTATTGCAGTTCTTATTTCACTTATTTAACAAAAAATAATTTTAGAAATCCCTTTAAAATGATATTTTCCCAAACATGTTGCTGAAAAATTTACGCACAAATAGCAGAAGACATTCAGTGGCTGGAAAATGTTGAAGTAAAATTCAATAAAACCAGATATATACTTCCAATAGTTGGACTGTTCCTCAAGGAACAAGACTGAACTCATTCCACTTATTCAACAAACAAAAGATCAAAAAACATAATGAAATACTACTTTTTGTGATATAACTCTGAGAAAATTCCGCAAATGCTTATCCAACAACTCCCACATAATACATAAAGAAAGATAAGACGAAACGCTATCTTTCTGCTCTTCTTAACGAAACTGACGACAAATATTTTCCGTCTATCCTCAGCAATAGGAAGAGAAATAAAAAGCCATGATATACTTATATACACTCACATATTTAGGCTTTATCACCCAGGCATCTATAAACGACGTCTTGCTGTGAGTCTCCAAAGGGAGTCAAAGGTGCTGCAGGGTGACATACAAGACATTTCCAACCCTTGGGCAATTTAGAGACATATTCCGATAAGTAGCGTACAGTGGTAGAGCTCTTCTTCTCCCTGTTTAATAATATTCTGAATTTCATTGCTGCTGCTTCAGGTTTTGAGATGCAGTGTAAATCAGAGGATTCGGTCAAAAATTTGAGTAAGTTGCTGCCGAAAGGTTATCAGGAAAAGTATTGTCAGAGGTAGTTATGTTTCCAGTATGTATATTTTATACGGTGAAAAATATTTCATACTTCACATAAATAGAACTTCTCGAAAAAAAAAAATTATTTGACGTGCTAAACTGCTGAGATAAGTTTTAAGTTAATTTCTCACTGAATTTTTCTTTCATTCGGCGGATATATTGCAAAAATTTTTTTAATGAACAATCTATAAGCCACGAAACTGCTTCCGAAGAGATCTCGTTCAAACCTTTATCGAATTGAAAGCTTAATTTTAAAAAAAATAATTAGAATAATGATAATTAATCTAATAATAATAAGACTTATAATATTTACCCATATTGTTGTAATTTATAATAATAATAATAATAAGAGTTAATTGTAAATAATATTAATAATAATAGTTGTAAATATAATACATCCTTTAATCGTTATTTGCTATCCCATGTTACATTGAATTTTTTGTTCGTTTTGAGGAGTACTATTATGCCTCTAAGTTTGTTGAATCCATCTCTGTATGCTAGTACAATAAATCAATGCATAAAAAAGCAAAAAAAAAAATAAATAAATAAATAAATAAATAAATAAATAAAATAAAATAAAATAAATAAATAAATAAAAAATTAAAAAAATAAATAAATAAAGATTTGAAATCAAAGCCTCTATTTCGTAAATATTTTTGAAACGTTATACTGCGATTTACCATTTTAAAATTAATATTTTGTTTCCCTTATTTTGACAACAGCAAAACTGTACCTCAGACTCCTGCAGTAAGTTTAGATTATATATTCATAGACATTTGGATAAGAATTCTGCTGAAGAAAATAAATCATTAAAACGTTGTTTTTTACGGCAGATGAGGATTCGGACTCTTGAGCTTCGCATTATTAGTACGAAGCTTTATCTAACTGAGCCATTAGGTCTCTATTTACGAATGGTATGCATTGAAACAATGCGTATAAAACAGGTTTTTCTACAAAACAATCGAAGTGTGAATTGTCTCTATATTTTTCGTCTAAAGTAGTGGCAAAAAAATATTTAGAATGATGACTGACTTATGAAGTTTAATGAATTATTGAGGGAGTTACGGCTTTCAGACAAACACACACAAAAACAAAAGGCCTTTGAGAAACAATATAGGGGAAAGGGGACACATGTTAAAATTATATGTTTCACTACAACGACTTGAACCAAAAAACTCTTGAAAAATTCTCTAGTGATAGCAGTACCCGTCCTACCTCTTGACTTAACTTTTAGATCAATAGGCCCTTTTTTGTTCCTTTGATAACACTTTCTTTGTTTTATCAGTTGTTGTATGCAATTTCATCACTGTCTTCTCACTAGAAAACGGATTTTTAAACTAACTAATAAGCTAAACTTATCTATTGCAAACCATTGTATAAACATTCCAGTATTTTTTTGATAATGTTTCGTTTCTTTTTATTTATTTTTATTACTATTATTTTTTTTTAATTTAATTTCTACTGTTAGTTCTAAGGTAGAAAATGTAGCACTTGTAAACAGTTCCCATACCCTCTCCGTAATATGAATATTAGTGCAGGATATTATAAATTTGAAAAATGTGTTTAAGCATTTATATTTATTATTTTGCTCTAGTCAATTCACGAGCTTATCGTTAATTATTTAAAAAAAATGTGTTATGTATTTATTGTTATTAAGTATTTAGTTAGGAATTTTGTATTATAGAAAAGTTATAAAAAATAGAAAGACGCATAGTATTTTAATTTAATTAAAACGTAAGTTCATTATTACTTCCTTTTACCAAAAAGGAAGTATTGTATTCGCGAAAAAGATTTCACTCAAAAATCGACCATAATTTCCATTTTACTCACCCGCGAATGAATATTGAGGGGTTTTTTTTTTTTTCGACTCGACCACACGTGGATAAGTGCCTAAGAATGTATACACACGCGAAATATCCATGATGACGATTCCCGAGTTAATTACAACGAATTTGCTCGTGACGTCTGTATGTGCGGATGTATGTCGCATAACTGAAGAACGGTAAGTCCTAGAAAGTTGAAATTTGGTACGTAGGCTCCTAGTAGGGTCTAGTTGTGCACCTCTCCTTTTGTTTGCATTCGGCTGTTTCTAAAGGGGTCGTTTGCCCCCTTTTGGGAGGAAATCATTGTTAATTTCGATTCAAACTGAAGTGGTGTTATAATTTGGTGGACACTTGGCTATATATCGCCAATGTTTCGATCGCCAAGTTTAGTCGCCAACTTGGCGACAAATTTGGCGGGGTTTTTTTTTTTTTCTTTTTCTTAATCCGTTTCAATTTGGCCACTGTTGGTGATATTTAGAGAGTAAACTATTGAATCACATTAAAATTGCCAGTAATGCGGAAATGAGATTAAATTGGAGTAAAAGGAAGTCATGTGATGCACACATCAACTCGTTTTAACTACACTATCATACCCTGTATAAAGCTTAAAAGCACTATATTATAAGAAAAATATTAACATACTAAAATATTCTTTGTATTATGAAGTCGAATATTTTTTTTCGTGTCTATACAGTGTACAGAACTTGCTATAAAACAGTAAAAGTTGACAGTGAGCGGGTTCATATATTTTGGAAAAAAATATTTCCTTCTTGACTGAAATTTGAACTGATATTATATAGGTTACAAGCTCTTCAAATTACTTCAAATTGTAATTGGTACATGCGTAAATGTTTCATATGAAAGAGATATTCCTTGAAACATGATGATAGTTCTGTTTTTATAATCGTGTTCATATGTGCCCCTTATAGGGGAACATGTGAACAATCAAACGCATTTTTTAAAAAATGCCACAAAGTAAAAAAATATTTAAAAAAAAAAATCTGAAAGAATTCTATGACACAAAGAAAAGACTATTCAATGGGGACAACTTGCTCTGCGATTTTGTAAATATTTTCTGAAAAGTAAAGGAATGAAAAAATATTGCTCACATGCACCTCCCTCCCCCCTAGGGGAGGGTGGACCAAAACGGGTAGGTTTTCGTAGTACGCTCAAAAATTGTAGGTTTTGGATTTTCATCGTAACAATTTCGGGTTTATTTCCTAGCGGGGTTTTTGAACTTCAAACTAAGAAGTGATTTTTGTAGTATTTCAAAACCAATATTTATTTAGTATCAAACTTTACAAACAATTGAAAAACCCGCTTTGCCCTACCAAGGAGCCTAAAGCGGGTATGCTTTACTAACTGTGATTTGGTACATTTGCCAATCAAATATGAAGTTATAAATGATTAAAATGGTTGACTAGCTACCTGCCCTTATAAAAAATATATTAAAAAGTTGTACTTATCCAATTTAAAGTCAGCACATTTGTTTATAAAACATGAAGAAATAACTGATTAACTTAATAGACTAATTCCCATCCTAAAAAAAAATAACTTTTTAAAATTATACTTATCCTATTGAAATAGAAAATCTGAGTCAGCACACGAGTCAAGAAATTATAAATAAATATATGATTAAATCCTATATCCGCTTTGCCCGAAGGCACGTTTTTATTTCAATAATTATAACGTTAAATTTAAAAAAGAAACAAACGAAATGACTGTCGTAGTTTGTAGGTGGATGGTGTCAGAATAACGTAATATTACTGACAATAAAAAAAAAAGCTGGTCTTCTACTAATTACACGTTACGAACTTCATTTTTTTTTTAGAAATTCATCTTTTTTCTTTTTTTTTATTTAAAGCCTGGTTGTGCCATGCCGCTTCACTGCTGCTTTGCTGGAACTGATTAAAACTCGGGGGTTCACGTAAACACAACGTACGTATGCATCGCCGCTTACACACCATGGGGGGCATACGAAGGCCTACCCACTTTGGGCGACCTACCAACTTTGGGCCACCCTCCCCTATATGATAAAAATAAATAAATAATACAAAAGAAAAATATTAATAATAATAAAAGTAGTAATAAATTATAATAATAAATAAATAATAGTAATAAATAATAGTAGCAAATAAAAATAGTGAATAACACAAAAGAATAATACATAACATATATTAAACAATAGTACATAAAAGTAAAATAATAATAACAATAATAGTAAAATATATTAATAATTATAATTAATCATAAAAAATAAATAAATAAATAACTATAATAGTGATAGTAATAAATAATGATAGTAATAGTAGGTAAAAATAATAACAGAAACAAAATATCTATCGATAGTTTTTTAATGCACGTTAAACAAAGTATAGTTCGACTTTTGTTTACCTGAAGCAATTTAGTGGGCAATAAACAATTGTAAACAAATAAAAAGAATTGTATTAGTCTAGCTCTGATAAGTTGACTTCAGATCAGGTGGAGCTTAAGTTATTCTGTTTAATGAGAAAGTATAAGGAAAGCCACTGTTTTTTTTTTTTTTTTTTAAACTACGACTTTGCATTGGTGATACAAATTGGCGTCGTGCTAATCTAAAAATTCCTCCTCTTTCAACCCAAATGTAAATGAGCGCGTCCAAGGTAAAACCTCTTCTTACCAGAGCCAGACTATAACTAAAGCACTGTGTGTATGTGTTTTCCTTTCGCGAATCTACATTTAAGTTGAATGTTTTCCAAATTTGGCATGGAGGTATTCCAATTCGAATTAGACATTTATCATGAAAATGCTGTATCTACTCGAAGAAATGTATGTAAACATCAAAGTACGAGGGGGGGATCCAAAAATAACCGGATTTTTGTTCTAAAATATTTATATATTAGTTTATTCACAAAATTTCTCTAGTCTCCTTCAAAGTGTTCACCCTTAGATGCAATACACTTGTTAATTCTTTGTTTCCACTGTTAGAAGCTCCCCTGGAACTCTTTAACTTTGACCATGTTCAGTGTCCGTTACGAAGCAGTTTTTACAGCCAATACAACATCAAAACGCTTCATTTTTAGAATTTTTTTCCATCCTCGGGAACAGAAAGGAATCACAGGGAGCTAGGTCTTGCGAATACGGGGGTCAAGGAACGACTAGCCACCCCTGAGAGGTCAAGTAGCGGTTAATAGTGAAGGCTGTGTGTACGGGAGCGTTATCATGGTGAAGGAACCATTCTTCCGATCGCCCACGCGAGGCTCCAACTAACTCTTGTTTTTCTGAAGTTTCTTCAGTCGTAAAACAACGACTCTCGTTGAATTTTTGGTGGATTTTTTCAACGTTTTCATCATTTCGAGACGTTGAAGGGCGCTCAGAGCGAGCATGATCTTCAACATTCATGTTACCACGTTTAAAGCGCCCAAACCACTCGAAAACTTGTGTACGGCTCATAGCATCGTTCTTGAAAGGTTGCTGAAGCATTTAGTAAACTATTCCGTTGCCGACTTTTCAAGCAGAAAGCAAAATTTCAAGTTTATATTTTGTTCTTTTAAATCTGCCATAATGAGATCGCAGGCGGAAAGCAACAGCCCTTGAGAAAACTAACACTACGATCAGACGTTATCAACTAAACTGACGCCACTTGCACAGCTGGTTTGTGAAGGTCTCTACTTGAGCCATCTAACTGGAGAACATTCTATTACATCTAGGATTGGCATCGCACCATTAGTCCGATTTCTTTTGGGTCCCCCCTCGTATGTAGTATCTTTAGAACAATTGGACAGTTGAAAGAATAAGTTATCAATGGAATAAAATTCAAAGCTTACTGAGATTTGAAATTCTTTGTAAACGGTTTATGAAACAATAAACCGTATAACCAAAAAAAAAAAAAAAAAAAAGAAAGAAAGAAAAAATTAATAATTTTTTTTCCCCAGTTAATGAAATGTTGTCTGATTTTTATTATATTTCTGTTTTAGTGAAACATGTACTCATTAACTGCTGAAAGTAAAAAAAAAAGAAAAATGTAGCAATGAAAAGGTGTTGAATGGTTTGTTCTTAAAAAAAAGGAAAAAAAAACTTTAAAAAAAAAATTTTTTATTTTAATTTCGAAAAATAATATTTTCTTGTCTGGCGTGTTATTTATTTTTTCCCATTTTAACGAATTTTGATTTGGTATCAAATTCCAATGATATGCAAAGGCAATTTTTTTTAAATCAAGCAAGATGTTCTTTGGGAAAATGTCTCCACGATAGAGATTGTGTTTTGTAAAATGCATTTAGCATTTACACAAGTTTTGTGTTCACGTTCACCTGTAGATGGTATTGTAACAATGATGGGCTAAGATTTCCATCAAAATTTCATTGCCTATAAAGGGGGCTATTCTCTTTCTACCGAAACCGAAAGGCGATTGACGGGACCCTGTGAGTGAGACAGCGTAAAATAATCAAGAGAGCTCTACATCTTTTAGAATTATAATTGGTTTGTTTTCAAGCATTATTTATAGTAGTAGACAAACTTTTAGCCCGCCAGCGAAAGAAAAAAATATCTTGCTTAGTCTATCTGCAGTCTCGATCTAATTATAGAATGTTATTTAGTTTGACACTCTTATTTCTAATCTAAAGCTGAGATCAGATCTGATTGTTTAGGAAACATGCCGTCTCATGTTCCTTGTTGTTGATAAAATGCATAAGTACTTGCATAGCATAAATATAATATTGAAAAGGAAATTATTTTTCCGCTGCCCGTTTCTCAATTACAGTAGAATTTCGTTTTTCGGTCGTCGCTTACCCGGATCTCCGAATTACCTGGATTAATTTAGTAACTTTTTAAAACATTTTATGTGTTCAAATTTCAATTATAACTTTAAATTATGATAGGAAGTACGTAACTATAAGTAAGCAAAACAATACCTTTTTAATTTAATCTGTTAATGATAAAGCGTTTTTTTGTGTCCGTGCTTCATTCGAACGGGACGAGGGTTTTGAACCAGAAGACAGTGGACCAGTTCGCTGTTGGGAAATGATGTCAAAAACCATATATTGATATTTTTTGATGCCTTAATAAAAAAATTATGTTTAATTTTGTGTCAATGCTTAGTTTTCCATTGTAATGAACGATAAGTCATGATTTGTTTTGCGTACTACCCATAATCTCCTGATTATCCGGAATTTCTATAATCCGGATAGTCTTTGGTCTCACTAGTCAGTTAGTCCAGATAAACCAAATTCTACTGTACATATAACTATGTGTTTTGCTCTGAAATCGGTTTCTCATTAAGAGCATTTTGTTATTTCATCAGGAATGAATATGAAGAATTTAAGAAGGGAGGAGAAAGTTCGTTTTCTTCTTTCCCTCGTTCATGCTATGAAAAACACTTGGACATTCATTAATTTCGTAATCTCCAACAAAAATAAATTGCCATTTCTGTCATTACTGCACTCTTTAACTTTTGCGTTTGGTTTTTAAGTATTTGTTTTAGCACCTTCCGTATTTATTAAAATCGAAAATGTGTTTTATATCCAAAACCTTAATCATGTACCTGTCAAGTGAAACTCTATGTACTGTGTAATCAGGTGTGTGAGGACATGTAGCGTATTACAACAGGAATTGTAATATTTTCTTTCTAGTCAATTGCAATGCTATAAAAGTGTTTTTAAGAAAAAGTTATCTTTTTCACGGCTAAAAAATAAGGTTTTAGATTCAGAGATCATTCAAATTTGAGTGATCACGGGATCCCAGTACTTCGGGAAAAGTTGATACTTTTCTCTTCTCATGATATTCTATTCATGCTCGTATAGTTTGATCTTTTCAGGTGTTAAATGGGAAACAATGTGCATTTAAATGCATATTAGATTTTAAAATGTAAGATTAATTTTTTAAAATGTATTTTTAGTGTATATCACGCTCTTGCCTATACCTACGAAAATTAGCATGATTTTCGGGGGGGGGGGGGGTATTGCATTTTATTTGTGCAATATACTTTAAAATTATTAAGTTTCAGATTATTTTCAATAGTAAACTCGCTCTTTAGAAACGTACAGAACCCAGGTCATTGAACTCCGACTCTAAACCCCTCTCTGTCTCTTCATTATTATTTACCTTCAATTTCTTCTCTTCATCTTTTCCTCTTTATAACCATATTTATTAAAATCTAACTGTGACCCGCAGATAATTGCTTTAACTCTATAGAGGTTTTTGGTTCACTGCAATCAATACTTTATCCCGTTTTTGTCATATTTAATAATCGTACAAAACATCAATTCGATTTTCCATTAAAAGATCATTTACAGAATGCTGACTATTGTTTATTCTGAAGTCAACGAGTCGTCACTTAAGTTTCACCGGTTTACAATCCTAGTAGGCCAAATCGTTGACCAAACTCCTGTTAAAATATAATCGCCAAGGATAAAGCTCGGATTATCTCATCGGGGTTTATTACAATAGGAGGGAACTTCCCTATGTGATTATTGCGTGTGGGCTCTCGAAACTGGCAGGGAACCTATATTCCAATCAAACCATCACTTATTTTATCTTTGTCAGTAGGATCTCTTTCAATGACAACCCCAATAGCTTTCTTGTCGGAATGCACTACACTTCCGAGTGCAACACAGGCAATAAAAATCGCATTTATGCTCTCTGTAGTACTCCAGAAGCACAGACCTCACGACGGACATCGCTTCTAATTGGCAGCACCTGCGTTTAATAGCCGAAGCTTCAATTGGAGAACAATTTTTATGCGGCTTTTGTTTCACATAAATTATGCGCTTAGAGATTTTTACCACCTCCATAACGTCATGGATTTTTCTTAAAAAGAGATTTGTGCAGCTACTGGTGGTCCGTGGTAGAGGAAAATATAAATGAGATAAAATCAAATATAAAAAGTGGTGGATGTAATCATAAAAGTTTAACTATATGCGATGTTCTGTTGAGATTATTTGCGTTTTTTTTCGCCCTAAATTTCAAGAGATATGCAATGATCTAATGAATAAAGTTTAATTAGCTTTTCTCACGCAAATGTGCTTTTTAATGCGGTTGAGAAATAGGATGTTAATGCTGTTTTATTTGCGGCAATTATTTCAGTTATTTTAAATGAAAAGCAAAAATATTTTGTTTTGTTTGAAGAACAATAAAGGGACATTGTATGTCACCAATTAATTACGCCTTTTTTTTTAAGCTCTGCGGAAAATATCTCTAAAATTTGAAATTGATTAGGACTTTCTTCATTTTTCTTTCTAAATACATACAATCAATATAAAAATGAGCAGTAAATTTCAGTCATTTTCATATTTTTGATATATAGGCAACTTTAAAAGTTTTCCTGCTTAATAGACTGCATTTAGGACGACTGATTAGTGATTACACAAACCTGCAAGGAAAACATACTTAGAAACAAATAGCTGATTCTGAGAGATTTTTGTGCGCTAATATCAGAGAAAATTCTCAAAAAATTCCATCATATACCCTTCTTTCATAAATTAAAAGTTTTAATTTTCGCTATTAATAAGGAAATACTGATTAAAAAAAACTGGAGGTTAGGCAAGCACAAGTCTCTTTTGTGAATTTTTGAAAGAAAAATTCTACGTGGCATTTTTGGAGGAGTGGAAATAAATGGAGTATGGAGAGAAAAGTATAACTTCGAGCTGTACAGATGCTATAGCAATACGGACGTAGTAAAATAAATTAAATTTCAAAGAATGAGATAGGAAGGTCATGTAATTCGCATGTTCCCTGAATCCATCAAACTTAGGATCCTAAATGCAAGACCAACTGGCAAACGTCCGAGAGGAATACTAAAAATTCAATGACTGGATTGCTTGGAGAGCAAGACTTCAAAACTATTAAATCCCAAAATTGGAGAAGTCAAGCAAAAAATAGATCCAACTAGAAGAAACTTATTGAAAAGGCCAGGACCCACAATGGGTTGTCGAGCCAATGATGATGATGATTCCATGTCTGGCGCGAAAAAGAAAAAAAAAAGTTTTCAAGTTAATGTGTCTAAAACAATTCAGATAGCGAGCATACACTGTTAAAACTACAGGTTGCGTTGGGCACCTTTCAGGGGGGAAACGCTTGTTCACCAGCGGCACCCGAAAGAGAACCGATATTGCACCCTTAGCAAGGATGAAAAACTGGCTCCCTTCACCCAACGTGCACCGTAGGTAAAAGATGGTACCCTAGGTGAGAAAAATGGCACCTTTATTGCTTCCTATAGAGATTCCCCCCCCCCCCGTGTTGTGTGCGTTTTTGAATACAATTGTGTTTTATTTATTTTGATTTATATATACGAAATCATTTGATCACATTTCAACTTTCGAACATAGTTTAAAAGTGTTCATGACTTTAATTTGTCTGTTCGTGCACTAACTTTCTTATATTCACACTTGGATTGGTCAGTAATTAATGTGTTGTTGACAATTTTTACTGCATGATCCGTACTGAAAAGAACAGGGAAGGTATTTATCAATCATTTGCCGGAACAACCAGAAATATTAGGTAACATTAGTTTAGAATCATGGGAAAATAAAAGCGTTTCATAAACGTTTAAAATTTTAATCTAGGGTAACATATCAATACTTATTATAAGATTCGATATTTGAGTATCCTTATGCGTACAAGATAAATATTAATTTAAAAGCAATTCTTTCTAATGTCAAGTTTTCCGTCAGATTAAAAATAAAAACGAGTAGATAACTACATTCACTTCATGCAATAAGCCTAAGAAAGATACGTTAAACAAAACACGATGTGAAACTCATGAGTCAAACACTGAGTGAGAGAGATTTCTTTTCACGCGGTTTTTTTCCCCTCGCCTTTGCTGCTCTGTTCGTTTTCACTACGTAGTTATTTCATTGAGAAAGAAAACGAGAAAAAGATCTGCTCACGTCGTTGCATTTTTATTCCGGAATTAGCTATTCAACTATCAGCTGATTTAAACGTTTTTTATTTTTCATGTTGTTGTTCTAGACAGTACTGATAGATAGTTTTAGGTAACAGTTTTTCAGAATATAAATAGCAAGACATTAAATGTTTAATAAGGTAACCGGAACAATAAGCAGTTGTCAACATATTTTAAACACTTTTAAATATGTTCGAAAGCTCTAAGAGCTACAATATGATCAAATGCCTTTACTTACACGAGATTTCGAAGATTAATCCACGAAGTTTTCAGTTTTCTACTTCATTCAATGTGAAAGTATATTTCGTTGCAACGTCCAACGTCCGCCTTTGAAATTGAAGTTGTCGTTGGAGTTGTTGTTAGGGCGCATGCGCAACGAGTCGCCTTCCTATTGAATGGTCTTTTAGCACTTGAGTTAACGTCATTCACCCACTGAGGAACCAAAAGCACCTTAACATCCTGAGGCACCGTTTTTTCACCCTAGGGTGGAATTCTTTATCCCAGTGGCACTCTTGGTTTTAACAGTGTAGACTTTTAACTAAGATTAAAGATTTCTAAGTAATCTTCCGAATTCTCACGACAGAACGATTGGACAGAAAGGAATAAAAGAAACACTGGATAAAAAAGGAGTGGTCATTTAGGAAAGCATTAAGCCTGGAAGCAAAAATGTATTAAAAGAAAAATTGGTCGATCCTCGTAAAGTCCTTTTGTCTCAATTTTAAACCAAATTCGGCATGATGATTTTTTTTTAAAGTTCTGGTCAAAAGAAGTAGAGAGTTGAAAATACCTAGGCAAGAAATCCTACGAAGCAAAAACAAATGAAGATTTTTTTTTTTTTTTTTGGTAAGTCTGAGATGCTCAACAGCGTTTTGAAAAGCGTTTGAAAAGTAACTTCAGATGAAAAGGAGGCCAGCAGAACTTTCAAGGAAGTTTTCACAATATTTCTCGGTTCCTAAACGGATCCCAACTTTAATTCTATCATAGAACATATACTAACAACATTCAATGTTTTGTGAATTTTTCGATGTGTTTGAGAGTGTCTTTTTTAATTTCGCGAATTATTGAAGTCAATGATGGATAGATGGAAAGGTTTAACTAAAATACCAAGGAGATGGTGCGGATATTCCAAAGTGGATAGAATGCCAGCGTGTTCCATAATGTGGACACTAGCTAATGGTAATTGTTCCAATGAATATGACTTCGAACTTAATGAATATTTAGCAAATCATTTATAATTGAGTATTATATTAAGTTGTTAATAAAGCACATACATGTACTTACAAAAAACCTTCTTTGTCCCAGAACATGAAAAAAAGATGCTTTCTTGCCCAAACATTTAAAACCCATAAATATTGAGGCTGCTTAATTTCATTACAAAACTATTAATAATGAAATCAAAATTAAGAGAAATATATATTTTTAATTGCAAGAAAATCATCCCCCGTTCTCTATACTGTTTGCCATAATAGCAGTATAAGTTGTACCCACAATTACCTAAGGCCACCAATCTTCCTCTTGGTTCTATGTTAACTCACCAAGAGGAATCTGAAGGAGAAATCATCAAAAATGAAAGAAAGAATCGTAAAAAAAATGATAAGAAACAGTGCTGTAATTTCCTTCTAAATAATTATTTACCTCCTTACCTGCGCTTATTTATTTACAAATTTCGCACTTTGAAGTTTTATTTAACTGTTCATGATGTAGTAACTACTGGTGATGTGCCGGATCGTTAAAAAAGTAGATCCGCGGATACGGATCCGGATTATTAGTGTCAAAAACCGCGGATACGGATACGGATCTCTAAATTTTTTTACCCAATTCAACTATCCAAGTGTAAAATTTGTTACGGAAGGTATTCCCGTCAGAATAATGGCAGTTTCTTCAGAAAAATGTTCAACTGCGGCAAAAATGTAATCAAGACTATTATTTACTCTTTACAGAAATCTACGTTAAAATTGAGGGAGAGTTGGAAGGAATGGGTCAGCGCTGCATTAATGCTTAGATGGAATGTGAAAAATTATTTCTAGTTTACTCGGTAGATGTAGAATACAGGAGCAAGAGTGTAAAGCTGCTACTGGACAGGCTAGAAATAATTTTTCCCATTTATATTTCAGCATAAATGCAGCGCTGACCCATTCCACCGAACTTCTCCGACCGACGAAATACTGAGCCAGGAACACCTTTACAAATAGTAAATAGAGAATTTTGTGTCACTTTTTTTAAAGGATGCCGAGAAAAACAAAAATAAAGAATAACAGAAACCCCAAATCAGTAACAAAAACTAATATTAAATTAAAAATTAAGAAAACAAAACATGTCCCGGAGAGTCGACCTCATATTAAAATGAATTTCGCGTGTCAGAACACACATTTGTTAACAAATATAAACTGACAGCAGGTAAAAACTTTAAATCATTGAGCTTTTTCACCTTATCTTCCGACTATGAAATAGCGTATAAAGGCTTAGAATTGCATTTAGAATTTACTTAACAAGATTATAACTCCTACGGTATATAAGTTGGAAGTTCAAATAATATCGAACATAGAAAATTTCGTTCTTTCAATTAGGGCAAACATTTTTAATGTACGGGTAAATTTTTACTACCATGATTGTGAAAAACGTTAAATCGGTTTTTAATTAATATCTCCAGTAATTAAAGTTTTATAAAAACCAGGCCAAGCTAAGAACACTTTCGATCAAGTCACCTTTTTTAACGAAAAATGAACTATCAAAATCGGTTCATCTGCTTAGGAGCTACGATGCTACAACAAGACACACTGATACACACTTTTAAAAACCTATTTCCCCTTCCTTTTTGCAGGGGGGGGGAGACAAATTGACTTCTGAAATGATTAATTTATATATCGAATAAAACTTAATTTAAACGGAATTTACGAATCTTTTATTCAAATATTTAAAAAAATTTAGATTAGAAATGATCCGCTTGAGATCCGTCAAAAAAGTAACGGATACAGATCTTTATTTTCCCTCGGATAACTACGGATACGGATATCCGGAACATCACTAGTAACCACGGCTTGTCAATTTGCTCACTCCTTTCAAAAACGTCATTTCTCGAAAAAACGTGATTTTTCAAGAGAGCCATTTTAAAGTTTAAAAGTAAGATATGAAGAAAAAACTATATGTTTCAAGCTTCTGATTGAGCCTTTTCTTACGCATAAGTTCAAGAAAATCTGGTGTTTCTTCTGTTTCATCCAGAAGTGTTAAAAGCGTAAGTTTTAAAAAGTTGCGTTTTATTTAAGACGTTCTTGTACTACATTTCAAAGATAATATTTGATACATCTCAAAATATGTCATTTTTGTTAATAATTGTTATCCTTACAATGCCGTTATAAAATGCAAATATTGCATTTTTGATTGAAGAATAAGAATGAAAAATGCAATTTTTTGTGTGCAATACTGTTTTTGGAAAAAATAATATCATATTTCACTAAACGACACAGACGTTTCATGCCTAATGGATCAACCACAACCCAAGATGAGACGTTCTTGAAAAGAACATTCCGCAAATGCTTAAAAATGCAAATACGACACTATTGCTCTCTAACGGCAAAGTACAGTGGCCGCCGCTTATACGCATCACGTTTGTTCTAAGAAATTTCGATTCCATAAAGCTGCTGATTCAATAAAGCGACTAATTTAATAAAGATTGCTTTTGTTCTGGTTTTGTCGATTTGATTCATTAAAGCGGCTGAATCATTTAACCACTGATTTAATTAACCGGCGTCCACTTTATTTCTTTGTAGAAATGCAGGTCTTACAGAGATATGCTACTCATTCATGGCAGTTTAAAAAAAGGTATAACTCAAAATCGCAATATTTTTAGGCATGACGTTTTTGAAAAGAGTGAGCGAAGTGTCTGTACCGGGACACTCAAAAAAATGTGACGGGCCACATGTGATAAGTGGTTGCCGCAGGTTGAGTGTCTTTTTAAGTCCCTAAGGAGATAGTATAGTTTGACCACGAAAAAGGCGGATGACCTTGAATCAAAAACATCATTTGTGTCATTTGTAATAGTTTTTTTTGGTATTATTTTGGAAGAGATAGGATTAGCGAGATCGGACCTCTTACTATTCGGTTCTTTCTGGCAGATTTTACTTATTACAAATGATACAAAGTTTTGCTTCAAGGTCATCCGCCATCTATCCGTGGTCAAGCTTTAACAATCACTGTTTTCTGTTTACATTGACTTCACAAGGAAAAGAATCAATATTTCCTTCTAATCTCAGCGAAAAGTAATCATGAAAATTCGATATAAATAGTAATAAAACCAAATTTTTTTCGCGCTCAGTTACTCAGGGAGTGTCATTCTGGCTACAATTCAGAAAAATTTATAGTTCAATTTTTTGAAAAGGTAAGGAATGATTTTAAGTTAACATTTGAATTTTGTTTTTGATTTCTCCCGCTGACCCTTCATCATAAATCGGCCGTTTTTCTAGTTTTGAATCTCCATTTGCTTGTTTTTACTGCGAGAGTTACAATTCATATTTAAGGTATTCCTTTATTTGTAAACTTGAACAATTCCATAGGATATGAACATTTCATTTTAGAAAACCGACTCAGATTCGAGTAAGATATTTTGTATAGATAGAAGTATCTAAATTAAATTTGACACCATATATATTGTCAAGTATTTACAACGATTATTATGGAATTTGAAAGGACATGTCCAGAAAAGTGTTTTTGACGTGACTATGTAAATCGAGTCACACTTACATTTATACTAGGTCTACTAATTGCATTCTAAGTATTTCTAACTTAGAAGACTATCTTATTTTTTAGATTTTTAATTACAACTTTAATAAGATAGAATTAAAGAAGTTTCGAAGTTTAGAAAGAGGAGAAGATCACGTGTGTTTGCGTTTGTGTTTTTTTTTACCCGACAGCGCGTGTGCGACACAAAGGAGGGTAAAATGTTTATGAGTCCATGTACGTATGTTTGTTTCTATGTGGCGCTGTAGAGGCTAAGCGCCTTGGCCAATTTTGATGATTCTGACGTCAATCGATTTTTCTTAACCTTGGGAGTGTCACTAATTGCATGACAGTAATCAAAAAACACCATATCAACAACCAGTCGCCATATTGTCATTTCGGAATCGTGTCGCATGCTACCTGCATACAAATCTGCGTACGACAAATGCAGGTAGCGTTTTTACTTAATGAATTTTTTTGTTCACGTCTACTAATTCGATCTTCATCAACATGTTGCATTTGTTTTTGTCGGGATTCAGGGGACTAAATTTCGCGACGTGTACTTTCTTGAAGGGCTTTTTTAGTTTTGCAAGAAAGATCTAACAGACGGGGGTGGGGGGGGGGGGGCGTTTCCGAATTCTCTTCATCATGAATCATGAGTTACGCAGGCTGTTTATATAGGTGTGGTTGATTTAAGTTCGCGAATTTTTGCTTAAGGTCAAGCATATGTATTTTAAAGCCGAGTTAGGTCCCTCGAGGGACTAATAATCAGTAATAATCCTCACGATTTAAACTCTCTCAATAAAATGACAAGATTGCGAAATTTACCGTCTTATAATCATAACTTAGTGAATGAAAATTAATAAAAAGTGTATAATAAAAAATAAATATTAGATGAAAACAAAAACCCCGACTGCGTAGAAACCGAAAAAACTAAAAAGAAAAATATATAAGTCAAGTAGTTTATAATGTTATTAAATACTACTGAGTAACTACACCGTTAAAATAGTTTTATAATCGAAATACACCATAAGACAAATCATAAATTCAAAAGCAGAATAGAAGGATCAACAGTCGGGGCCCTTTCCTTTTTGACCAATCAAGGACCCCCGTAAAATTTGAATGGGCCCTGACTGTTGATCCTTCTTTTCTGCTTTTGAATTTATGATTTGTCCTATGTGTGTATCATTATAAAACTATTTAAATGGTGTAGTTACTCAGTAGTACTTAATAACATTCTAAACTACTTAGCTTATAGAGTAAGTCCGGCGATCTTGCCCCGTCTGATAAATTGCCCCATTAACTGTATTTCACGATTGTAACATCAGAGTGCGCCCGTGTCAACTTTTTCAAGGGGATTTGTGTATAAAGAAGCTACACGCATACACTAAAGCCATTTTCAGCGATTTTTCAAAGGTCATTACAGCTTCAGAGCAAAGTGAAAGGTAAGAGTGACATTTTTTAACGCTTGAACTAAGATTTTACTTTTAAGAACTTTTGTTTAATTAACTAGCGTTCAAATATTATGTTCAATTATCGGTTTATACAGTAAAAGAGTATAAAGAAGGCTGTTACTATTAATTGCAGCCATATTGGCTTGCTGTTTGAACAAGAGGTGGTGCGGCAATTAACCTTGCAAAAAGGTAATATGCCCCACCTGAATGAAGACTTGAATGACGTCGACTGTAAATTGGATAAAAATGTATATACTGCTTAGGATGGTTGCATGAAACGTGTACAATATATAATTAAAGATGTAATGGCTGTGGCAAGATTGAAAAGCAAAAGTTAATAAAAACCACAAGTAATGTGCTTATTATGTAAAATATTTAAACCTATATTTGCAGTTTAGAATTAAATTGATTTTGATTTTTCATTTAGTTGCCCACATTATAATTTGTATTTATTTCAACTAATTTAGTCAATTAATACACTTTCTTACTAATAGCAGCAAGTTTTGCAATGCTGGTCAAGTGGGGCATTTTACCTGGTATAGTGGGGCGAATTGTCTGACTGTCAAGGTAATATGCCCCAAAGCTGCAGTTTTGTTTTTTTGCAATAAAAACTTTTATTCGTAGTTTTTAGCCACGATAAATTTTACACAGCATCTGGACCTACATTAAGAGAGGCGGGAAGTATTATCTTTTAATTTTCGTTAACGTATTTTTTTTTTCTCCTTAGGTGGGGAAAGATCGCCGGATTTATTCTATATTTTTCTTTTTAGTTTTTCTGTTTTTACGCAGTCGGGTTTTTTGTTTTTATTTAATAACTATTTTTTTAAATCTTGTTAAGGAACAGCATATAGAGACCTTTTCCCCCTAACGTCACATCCTTGGACAAAAAAAAAAAAAAAAAAAAAAAAAAAAGCAACGAAAAAAAAAAAAAAATCCTCCACTTAACTTATTTGTAGGAAGATTTTGAAGAAAATTATTTTATATTTTAGTCGGTGTTTAAATGACTTACTTATACTTAAAATAAAAAATATGCTTTGATATGCATACTTTTTATTTCAATATGCTATGATATTTTTTATCTACTATGAAGTTACTCTATTTCAAGTCTGTCTAAAAACGTGGTTTTTACTCTGTGCTTCATATCTCCACCGTTTTCTTCATTTAGAGATAATGATATCATTAACTTTACACATGTACAATTACACTAACTTAGAGATAAGCCATTTCCTTTAAATCAGGTTACTTATTACAAACCATCCATTCAAGTGATTTTAAAAACTATCGCGTACTTTTTCCCTCAACATCGATTCCTGCTCTTTATATTTAGGTTAGTTTGTCTGTTTCAAAATCAATTATTTCCGCATAACTATAGTTCTACATCATCATCATTCTACAAGTCAAAACTCATAAAAGAATTGATATTGATATTAACTTTTTTTTTTTTTTAAATGTGAGCATCTTAATTCACACTTTTTCAACTCTTTTCCTCAAATATGAGAATGACACTCAATACACCAACCATTTCTACAATTTAAAATTAACTCGTGTCCCAGATTAGGACAACCGACGTTCATATTTTAGTTAAGAACAAAATTTGAGCTGTATAGACAACCAAATCTGTCAAGTTAACAACCCGACACGCATTATGTCGATGTCACAGAAAGATGAGCAATTGGCCAAGGTGGCGCCTCTCTGGTAAAAAACCAAGTGAAAATGATAGTTATGGAACTAATGGGGCAGAAAATGGAATCACAGCTGCTGTATACATAGTTTGGATCTGTGGTCGCCTCGCGGTCTCGAAAAGCGTCTGGGATATGCTCAAAGATCGTATCTCTCCAGAAGTTCAGCTTCCGTTTTTCCTATCTTATGAGCTAGGGAGCTAAGGTGCGAGCAATTTGGAATATTTGTCGGTCCTGACTATTCGAGCTTAGAGATAAGAAAACGAACTGTACTGGGAAGCACTGTGAACTTTGACAGGACGGTAATTCTTTCTCGTCTGTTGCTTGTTACTGGTGACATAGGTTGTCAAAATTGCAGTCAAGAAGGGATTAGGTTACTGACGCAATGAATGAAACTATATAAAATTGTTAACTGACGGATTATTTTATAACAGAGCTACTTTTTAAAGTACATACTAGAATGCAGAAAATATAAATGCCTCTGAAATTGTTGAACAAGAGTATTGTTTCTTTTTGAAAGTGCTGTCATTAGTAATGAAAATCACCCTACAAAAAGCTCAGCGCTGCTAGAATATTATTTTTAATACTGCAGATGCGAAAGAAAATTATTCATAATTATTTTTTTCCTCAAGTTACAACATTATAATTTCAGAGATACAAACTAATTTATTAATGCATACTCTTTCTATTCCGTAGGATCTGTTACTGTGAGTGAATTTTTAAAGCAAGTGTATAGTTTTAACATTTTTAGAAAGAGTTGCACGAAGTTAAAAATTTTAGACCTTCACTTTTTTAACGAGGCAATCTAAGAATTCTCACAAATCTCCCAACTAAGTGTATAATTTTCTCTTAAATTATAAATGTTAGAAGGTTTGTTCGAGAACTTCGTGCAGAATGCTTAATGATTTATAACGAGACAAAAGCAGTGCCAAACTATATTTAGATACACTGTTAAAAAAATTTCCTGAACATAACGGAGAAAGTACCGGCAGCAAAGTTGCCGTAAATATTACGTTTACGTTCAATGACTTTCCGTGATTTAACAGAAGTTCCATTTCTTATTTCTCCGTAGTTGTAGTTTTCCGTTTATAAATTTTTCGTGACTGAACGAAAATTCCATTTCTTATTTTTCCGTTCATTTACGATCTTCCTGTGTTTTAACAGAAATAACGTTCCTTATTTTTTCATTGCGATATTTTTTCCATTTCTCACTTTCCCGTATTTAAGTAAAAAGATTTTATTTTCGAAAAATATTTAAAAAGTTATGTCAAGTATTGACTTTTCGTTTCATTAAAAATTTAGTTCTTTAAAATGATATATAATACAGATATAAAAACTGTTCTAAAATTATTACTTTTTTTTATTTGCATTTGTTACTCAAAGATTTTTTAAATTAACATCTGGAGAGAGAACTTACCTAACATATCAAGCATCCATTTGCTGACCAAAACTTTTTATATCACCTTCAGATGAGTCAAATTGATCAAATAGTACTAGCAGAAAAATTGATGGATTTGAATAGGACACCAATTATCCCTGCTGATACTGTTCGATATTCCCTTCGTCGTACATTGTCTGGGGTGGCACGGAAAAACATACATGAAAAATATGATATTTTTATTTGCAGAATATGTCAAATAAAATGCTATTAAAAACAGGTTGACGTTATCATATAATAATATAACCTGATAGAGAGTACCGCATATCTATAGTGTTTAAAAACAGAATCATTGACATGCACGTGAAGAATTTTTGGTTCCAGATGCTACATCCCCCCCCCCCCAATGATATCCAAATTTTTCACTCATTGGAATCGCAACATAGATTTTTAGTACATAATCATTATTACTTAAGCATATATCAATATCAATCAGTTCGTTTCACCCGAACTGTTTTTCCAAGAAACTTGCAATAATCTCAAATAAGTTGTTGGATAAGATCTTAATAAATAAAATTAAGTACTTATTGTTGGCAAAACTTTCATTGTATATATCAAAGATCAACAATACACCTTTATTTAGAGATTTAAAATAGTTACTTTCAGTATTCCAAACTGTGAAGCGAATCCCCCCCCCCCCCCGAAAAAAAAACTGAGTGATTTTTCCTATCTTGCTCGCACACCACGATAATCTCCGGTATAGATACGAAATGGCATTTAGTGTATTAACTTTCAAGAATGCGTAAGAGCAATAAAAAAATAACTCTATAATAATTGTATAAATTCTAAATAAACTATCATCGGAATTCTATCAAATGCATATTAACAAGGAAAATACATTTGTATATTAACATGTACAAAGATATTCAACAACACTTACATATGACCAGCGGTACTAAATGCATCTGGATACAGCTAATCCAATCGGCTTTATTTAAAATTGATAACACGAGATCCTTAAACTATTCTCACTGCTAGAGCACACAATGTGACTAACGAATAGAATTGTTCAAAGTATTGAGCAAAATATTAAAACCACAAAAATATTCTAATACTGACTCAGTAAAACCTACATCAAATCACCAGGGCGATCAAAACAGGTCTGCCAGTCTAAAAATGGCGCGAACATTTTTCCAAGCCTACAAAGCTCAAAGGCGTATAAACAATTTCGACATACGAGTATATTACTCTCCAGACATGAAATAGCAAGCTATCTATTTTGTCTACAGCATCTGAGTTGTTATTCTAAATATGCTTTTAATTAGCAAAATGTAACAGTGCGATTAATAAGCACTATCAATAAGTGATGTTTATCATGACTTGAAGACTAATCGGAGCAAAGTACAGCACAGCGGCAACCCTAGAAATGGAAAAATTCCGTTTTCGTCGGGATGTTTACGTTTTTGTAAGGAAAAAATACATTTTGAAGCATTACGGAAATATTCTGTTAAAATCAGTCAGAAAACTACCTGAATTTTCAGTTTTTTTTTTTTAACAGTGTACATCAGAGACAAACCACATATTACGGCAAAAACTGCCGAGTCCTTAACTTCGAAATGAGTCTGCCGATTTGTTGTTAAACTTTAATCCGTGATATTACGCTGTATCGCTTAAAAAACAGTCAACGCAAATCTAATCGTTTTCAAAATTTTAATTTTTTAAATGCGAAAAGTACTCTACTCTCGTTTAGTTTTTTTTTTTTTTTTTCACATACTCGAAAAAATTCAGAGTTTTTTTGGACAAACCACAACTATTTCAAGGAAAATTTCTAACAAATACATTGCGTCGTTACTATTGAAATTTTTTTACAAACTTGAAAGAAGATTTGTTATTAATAATTAAGTTTTGACTAAATATAAAAGTTGTAATGAGTTAAATTTAGAAACACTTGCAATCCTTTTGGGACGTGAGATTTTTCTGTAAGCCTCATATGTTAATTTTTGTCTGTACTTTTCAATAAGTTGATTATGTTTAAATTACTAAGTACTATATGATACAGAAAAGCTGACTATTTTCTCCCTTAATTAGATTTAACCTATTAGTTCAATAAATATTAGCGAGAAAGATTGCATGAATCCAAACGCTAGGTTCGTGGAAAATGGTATCGGGGGAAAATCATACAATTTATCAACCATCAGAGTACTCCTTTCAGCGATTTCAGGAATCGGGAGTCACGTGCATGGGTTTTTTAGTCTTCATTAATTGTAATCATATTCAAAATAGGGGAGATGACGCCTTTGATGATGAGTTTAACAAAGCTTTCACTCCCTCCCAGGTTAGGGTCAATTTCCCCCCACTGATAGCGGCGTGTTCATTCACACGTCTTTTCATGCCAATTGACAACTTATTCAACAGCAGGAGTTCATTGAAGCGCGGGAACCATGGCATGAATTATGCATTCAGCACCCATGCGCCCGTTATTTTCCCAACATTGGATTCCCATTGTGACGTCACCTTTAGCTTCTCGACGGCGTACGTTGATTCGCTTATCAGGGTCACGCCATCTTCCGACAGCTCAATTAGGACCAATCAGAAGTGCATAAATCACATACTTGACATCGGCGAGGGAAATTTTCCATAGATTAAAGACTGACTTTTGCTACTATATGGCAAGATTGGACCCATTGATACCTGCAAACAATCACTGAAATAAGGAATACGTTCGTAAAACTGGATACCATTCAAATGATATATTTTTTTCTCCACAAACTATAAATCACAATCATTAACAGAGCAGAGCCCAGAGCTACCATTGAAGATCTTAGATGTTAAAAAGAACTGATTTAGCACTAAAGTTTAAAATGCTCAATGGAAAACTGCTGATTCGAAAGATTCAATTGAAAATTACCAAAGATAAAATTGGACTTGATGTCCACTTACTCAATTACCCACTTCAACATCTCCTTCAACCGAACGCAATATTTTTTTTTTTTTTCAGTGGGTTCAAAATTTACTGTGAAAACCAAGTTATCTATCTAGTGGTCCGTTGTTATGTACTTACTTTCTGATCAGGTTTTGGATTTTATTGTTTCTGGAGAATTTCAAGGCGGTGCACTTGAAGTAAAATCATTGCTGCATTTGTGAAGAACCGAATGAGTCCTCTTCCACGATGGTTATTTGATGATATGTGTTCCAGAGTATGATGATTTTACGCAACCCAATGCTCACGGCTATGGTTACAATGAAAGAATGTCGGAAATTTTTGAATGGCAACACCCATTTATTTCCTGTGCAAATTGATCCAGGTATTGAAAAACTAAGCTAATGGCTTTGGAATGATTGGCGTGTACCATTTTAAAGCATTTACAAAAATGTGAATTTATAGTCCAGTGGCAACACAAAAGAGGAGGATTTTCGACAAACTTTGCACTATTCATATGGCTAGACAGTAGAATCGCAAATCAGAAACAACACGTGCAATGCATTGCTTGTGGAAGAAACTTAAAAAATGTAGTGATAGAAGAGTGTTTGAGCAGTTCTCGGTGTTCAAGTTTGCCAACGAATAATTTTTGTTATACGCAAATCGTTCCGACGCCATTTATGGCTTTTCAATATGCTGATCAATTTTCTCAAGGAAAAAATAGTCGTTGCCGTTCGAAAATTTCGAAATTCGTTCACCGTAACTGTAAGCGCTGTGTTGCTTGCTTAAAATCATTGCAATCTAGAACGCATGCCTTCAAATAACCATGTATAAAATATTGATTTGATTGGTTCAGCGGATAAGCCGCTAATGCTTCATATACAGGGAAAGTTATACTTTTGGACCACTCTGTTTAATAATGCGTGGTATGAACAAAAAATAAATAAATAAATAAATAAATAAATAATAATAATAGCGTATAAGGAAAAATTGTTTGTCTATTTTCAAAACTTTTTTTTTTTTTTTCAATTTGTTTGGTAAGTTTTCAACGACGATTGCTAGAAAAATTGTTTACGATTGTTGCTTCAGGGAATAACTTATCTTCGATTTTTCTCTTTTATTTTGAATGCCGACCACTTATTTTTGCCCACGTAAGCGAAATGAACTTTCAACAGTTTTTACTGTTTCTTTTAACAACTTTTAACAATGCACTAAAGTAGAAGTTTGGCATTGGGTGTTTTCAACATCTTTGAAGAATGCAATTTTGACCACTTGTCGTTCTGTACGGAGTAGAAACTAGAAATCCAAAATTTCAAAATCCTTTGAATTTCAATGTAAGGAAAACAGTAATTCATGACTCAAAAACCAAAAAGATATACGTGTATTTAAGAGCTTGAAATCATTCTGTATGTCAAATCAGACAGTAAAATGGTTTTCATTGAACGATTAATTAACTTAAAAACACTATAGTAAAAAACAAAAGTACACTGTATAGTAAAATTACTTTTGTATTGAAACAAGCAGTTTGCTAAAGCTTTTGAGTTAAGTTGTATTTTATTAATCGAAAATGTTTTTTTTTATTATTTATTTTTTTATTTTTATTTTTTATGCCATACTAGTAACGAGACATTATTCCCAGCCAAAAAACGCATTTATTAACAGAAAGTAATAAATTTAGAAATTCATGCATAAGAATTTTTTTAAATTCATCTTTTTGTTGTTATTAGTCATTCATTTAAAAAAAATAAAGCAACTCACGATCAATAATAGCTTTATGGATTCATGCTATAGATTTGAAGGACTGATTTGAGTAAAATTTCACTGTAATCCAGGTCTTTTTATCTTTCAGTTGATACTGTTTTAAAGGTTTCCATAATGATATTCAAATTAAACAAAAAATAAAATTATACAAAATAAAAAATTAAATTAAATAATTAAATTAATTTATCAGCCAAACATAATTTAACGCTATTTTCTCAATTATGTTAAACATTTATTCAAAATTTATTCGGTAGTTTTAAAGTGTTTTTGGTGGAAAAATGATTTTTTTTTTTTTTTTGATTCAACCAAAGAATAAAATTTAATCAAACATATTTAAACTGTTTTAAAAACAATCCAGAAAACCAGTTAAATTATTTTGAACGTTAAAGGAAAATAATTCTCCTTTTTGAGAATCTTCCATCCGTGTTTTGTATTGAGATTTTCTAGTAATGATTTATCATTTGGGTGAATTGCTTAACTTTTCCTACCGTGGAAATGTGCTCCTAAATTTTCTTAGCTATTGCAGACAATTTTGAATGTATGAAGTACAGTTTCTTAGCTGAATTTTAAACACTTATTACAAAACGTTTTTTGGATAATCGTAATTGCTACGTCTGTTTTTGAATCAGCAATATTATTCCGTGAACAGGTCAACACTTCAGAGGCTCAGGAATAGCACATTAGCATAATTTTTATGGTTTGTCTTTGTTGTTTTCCTCATCAGTACAGGCGAAAAGGTCGTTAAATATATTGTCGGAACATCAAAAGAACCGAAATTAGCAATAAAGGATTTGAGAATTTTGCATCGGTAAATTTATTATCGCATCTTAACCAATTTCACAAAGAATCACCACATAACAAAGAGATTTTGTTGCAGACGGTTTTGGCTATCGCTTTAAACGCAAAAATGCAGTTTGTTACCAGTAAAAAAAAAAAAAAAAAAAAAGACAAAAATAAATTTTAAGGCACTAAATTCGTGCGAAAGAAGCATTTCTATTAAAATTAACAATCTTAAAATATATTTCATCCAGACAAGTTTATTTTACTCACTAACATACACAAAAACTTTTAACTCGTCTCATTAATTTTTTTTCTCCTCATTTCAAAATAATGAGATCCACTGTTAAAAAGTAGTACGGAGTACGTTTCTCAATAGTAATTTGTTTTGTGGAACAAAGATGCTTTACAAATGAAGATGAGGGAAGGGCTCTGGGACATAATAATGAAGTGGTTTGTTTAAAGATTTGGGTCTTAACTGCTTAAGTTTAAGTAAGTTTGATGCTTCTGTTTGGGGATTTCGGGATTAAATACTGTTCAGTGTTCATGCTTTTACTGTTTTTAGCAATAGTCTCTTTATTTCCCTCCCCGAAAAGGATTAAATAGTTCAAGATTATAAAACGGGGTTCAATTCTAAAATATTGGAAAAGTAGTTTTTATTCTGCAAGAGGATTATTCTTTGAATAAGGGCAACATTAATAAAATTAACCTGTCAGCAGTATGAAATTTTAAGTAAAAGAAAAGTATACTTAATTTTAAAGAGTAACCGTAGAAGCCAGCATATTCCAAAAATCATATTTTTAAACTTATTTCGAAAAAGTTTTTTTTCCCTTCTGTATTCTGTTTTGAATTACATTCTGAATTGCTTTACTTCTGCAAACAAATAACGCTTCTTTCTAAAAGAGAGCTTCAAATATATAGTGAATATATTTCTCAAAATATTTAAAAAAAAAAAATAGATTCTAATCTGAAATCGTCGAGTAAAACAACTGAAAATGAAAAATAAAAATAAATTTGATTAAATTAAAAAAAAAAAAACTTTTTCACTATAGATGGAAAGGAATTTCAACTACAAGGAATTTACCGCATAGTACTGAATGAATAATTCAGGACTATAGTTAGGAAAAATACAATACTAGACTCTTATCCCTTTCTCAATCATCTTTTAAACTGAAATTTTGTTTCGTGGAAATCTTCTATTTTTATTTTTGTTGGTATACTTCAGACATTTTGTATTTTATTTACACTGAAAGATTCCAAATAGTTCAAAAAATTATATTTTTCGAAATTTCTGGTTTTGAATTTCTTTCTTGCGAATTGTTCCGTAACTTCTGTCACATAAAGGGTTTCTTTAGTTCATACTTTCCAGTATATATGCAATAAAAGGACCAACAAAAAATAGACGAAACAACAACCACAAAAAAAGAGCTTCTTTATCATCCTGCATCGTACACAACTGTGAATAAACTAGATATTTAATATTATTTTCTTTCGCTATCTACGGTTATTCTGTGGTTTACGTAAAATTATCACTTATATTCATCTCTTATTCATATTCATGCACATTTACGAATTTCTTTCAAAAATACCAGTCTCCTTAGTAAAAACTCAGAAATTCTCTGAGCACCAAGGAAAGGGAGAGAACTTCATTTCAATGGAGAGAAAAACTCTTGCCAAATAAAGGAATACTTGATTTAAAAAAAAACTGCATACTCTTTTTTTTAAAGCAAACAAACGTTCCGAAAACATCGAGACAAGTTAAGTGTGAATGTGAAAATTAATCCAAGAATTTTTTTTAGGGTTAATAAAACTTTTTCCTTGCGCATGATCCTTTTTTCAAGTGAACATCTTGTTTACGAGGAAGACAATCCTAGATGTATCAGATACTTTTCTCCAAAAGTTAAAAACGAGCTCATTCATTTGATGGTCGTATTATTCTGGCATTCTCGTTTCTAAAAAAAGAAAAAATAATAATATTAAGATAAAATTAAAAAAGAAACAAAAAAAAAAAAAAGAAAGCAGAATATTATGGTTTAGTGCATGGACTCATCATCTTATCAAGTTAACCAAAATCAACTGTCAGAAGTGACAAGATACGTTGAGAAATTTTGAAACACGAATAGTTGGGCTAAAAAAAAAGTAATTTCTAGCATTCAAACTGTATAAAAATGCTAGAAATATTTCTGATATAAAAGTAAACTTTTCTTAATCAAAACAACCCTGCATTGTTTTTAAATTATGTGATAAATATTCAGTGGTGGTAACCTTGATTGCCCTTCGGATTCAGTTGGTGTGCGAGAAGTACAGGATGTCCGAAAAGTATTCGACGCATTTTGAAAAATCCTATAAGACGAACAAATTGTCGTATGGATATGCGGTTTGCGCCATAATTCTTCACAGGATCCAGAATTTTTTTATGACATTGTAAAAAAAAAAAAGTAAGGTGAGTTGGGAGAAGTGCAGCCCTTAAATTGAACAGTTCGACTTTATTAAGGCCTAGACATTACAAGACTTGATACAAATTTTTTAATTTTTATTTCATACGTTACCTGTTTTAGTGTGTTTCTCGAGACATGAGCCTGTTAAAATCATTGCAGGTAAAAACGTTGAAAAAAACATTTTAAACTATTGTGCTCTAGGGCCGCACTTTCTCAATAAAAGTGGGGCAAGAGCATCACCTATCTGAATTTTTTTTTTAAAACCGTTTGAGAAAATAAGGAGCAAGTGCAGTCAATAGAGTATTTTTTCCTGATTAAAAACGATTTTTTTTAATTTTAATTTTCACCTATTCATTGGGAAGTTATTACATTTTTCCTAACGAAACCTGTCAATGTAAAATGAAGAACGTTCAAGGATCAATGGATTATTAAACAAAATTATGAAGTTTTTATTTTAAATTAAATAAGGAACATGAAAGATAACTTTTATTATGCTAATAAGCTTAAAAAAACAAAAACAAAACTTGCATACCAAGGAATAATCTTTAAAAATTGAATATCAACGAACTTATAAAATATTAACTTAATAATACAAAAGGTAACTATACAATTGACAAAAGGTAACATGTCTTTGGCGAACTTGAACATATTTTTTTGTATAAGTACACTTAGTATAGTAATTAACAATAAATAAGTATAGTAACTAACAATTTAATTTATATTATATTCTGAAAACGTTACTTGGAATATCAAATTTCCTCTACGATCTGAAGAGGGATTTGGAAGGATTGATGCAATGTCGTCGTCTTGGATCTCGCTAACGTCGTCTCTTGAAAGATAAATAAACACAGTGCTATAATTTCCAGCCGCTTTTAAATTTAAAAATTTAATTTCAGGGAAATTATCATCATTTATATTAGTAATTTGTCCTACAAAATGTTTAGCCATCTTTTTTGTAGAAAATCTCACAAGAACCCCGTCGCCTACCTTTCTCTCCGTTGGATGCCTTCCCCACTGAATGATATCTTCTTGCTGTTTTTGCTCTGTGGCAATCATCTCTTCGACTGTCATTTCATCATGTAAATCTTCCCTTAAACTCATATTTTCATTATCTTCACTTTCTTCCTCCTCGTAATTTCGGAAGAATTACAAATTAATTACATTGCTTCATTAAATCGTTGCGTACAAATTATATCTGTCATAAAATAACATTGCCAGATTAATCGGAAAGTGCAGCCCCAAAAAATGCGAGGCTGCACTTGCCCCTTTTTTTCGGACCGCACTTTCCCAGTCGTATAATTTTCTGGGGCAAGTGCAGCCCTAAAATTAATTGATTTGAAAGTAAAAAATAATAAATCTCAGCTTCAAAAATACGAAAAGCAGACATGAAATAGTTGTACTTACGCTTTGGAAGCACGAAAAAGTGAGAACAACAACAGAAGAAACGATGATTTCTCGAACCATGACAACATGGCACTGTAGTGGGAATGGGAAAAGTTAGGAAACCAAGGAAGGAGTAGAGTTACCATTCAAGTAGCGTGATCTAACGCACGCAGTGCTAAGTAATAACGTTTACCAAGCTACCCAGATGACAGCAGCCTTGCAGATATTCCCAGTTTCTGATTATTAACCTAAGCCGCACTTGCCCCAAGACCGCACTTACCCCAACTGACCTTATAGGAAAAAAATAATTTGAATTTTGACATCTTGAATTCAAATTATGTGTTTCGCAATCACGAGTGTGCGCGTGCACGTGTGTGTGTGTGTGTGTGTGTGTGTGTAGGTGTGTTTATGTATGCGTATATGTGTAGGATATGGACGCAACCTGAAGATTTTGATCGCTAGAGGAGCAGCATCGGGAGGCCGGTCGACGATGTTCTGCAGAAGGAGTCGGGGGGAAAATAAAATCATAGGAATTCAAAACAGTCAAATGAGAACAATAAGCAATGTGATTGCTCAAAAAAAATAAATAAAGAAAATAAAGGGTATTTTAACTAATCGCTGTGTCATCACAGAAAGAAAAAAAACATGTGAAGTGTTTAATTATTTTATTAAAGAGAGAGAATTACTTTTCGCTGCTAGAATTGAATGTGTGTACCGTTTGTGGATATGGGGTGGACTTGAATATCGTTTATGTGTGGTTCGAGCTGCATACGGTGCACACATTGAATCCTGGTAATGAAATGAATTGCTTTCTGCTTAATGAAATGATTAAACTCCTAAGATAACATTTTTTTTTTTTTAATATTGTGACGATACAGTGATTGTTTCACAATTACATTGCTTCTTTTTTTTCTTTTTCTTTTTATTAACGATGTCATTAAAAATTCTTGAACCTATCAAAATGTGTCAAAGATTTTTCGAACATCCTTCTGCACATTGTAAAACGTTTGAAATTCTGGGGCTCTATGCTTAAAATCGAATTTGAAAACAAGATGTGGGATAGAGTGCGAAAACATGGGCAGTAAAACCCATAGAAAACAATTGCGGAGAGAGAGTGGTAATGAATGGGACTTTTTTTTTTATTTCTTCAATGTTTTTGTTTTTACCGATAATTTTTTTTTCAAATTCCCAGGATAAGTTTATTACATATTCAACAACATGGAAAAATTTTTGAGACTTGTAATAAAGAATTATATTAAACTAAAGGAATCTATTTGTCCTACATTGTGTTGAAACATTTCATGAACAAAATGAGGCAGTGAGAAGCAAAGGGATGTAAGTGAACATGTTCAAGTTTTGAGTAAAACCGTATTAGGGTCCTTCTACTACAAAAAAAAAAAAAAAAAACGCACTTTAAGTGCAGGGTAGTTTTGAAAATATTTATTTTTAAGCAATTTTTATGAGATTTAGAAAAATATAACAAATTTTGAAAAGATAATCAATAAAAATTAATTATGTTTTAGTTTTTTTTTAAATTGCTTCTTCACTGAACGGAGGGATACTTGTATGCCTCCGTTACATGTCCCAACACATTTCCTCCCATGTACTTTTTTATTTATTTACTCAATACAAAAAATATAACAGATTTAGTAGTGCAATTTGAATCGTTTGATGTTTTTTTAATAGTTTAAAAGAATTATGTTATAAAATAAAAACAAACATATAACAGTCATAATCTTTTGAATCACAGTCACAGTTTTTCTTGTATCCTCTGTTCAGGATCTAGTTATAAGAATTTCCTATAAACTTGCAGCTCATAACAGAGATTTAGAATCACAAGTAGCCCTTTTCAACTCTGGGCCTTCATAGTGAAGCCAAACAACTTAGTGTGAAAGAATTTCAGCATTATTCTCTTTGAAGTCAAACAGGTCCTTATTTTTTTGTATCCTCCATTCTTGATTTTGAAAGGTACGAGTTGTTTATGTACTATTTTATTTATTTTTTTTAGCTAAAATTGAATTCATTTTTTTAAGTTGATTCTAAATAAGAACCCCTAAATGAACACTGTGGGTGATTTTCAAATATATTAACACATCAGGACACAATTTGACAATTTTTGTTGTTATCAACATTAAAACTTTCCTAGCTAAATTCCTCACAATTTACAGCTTTTTAACCAGGTGATTATTTGTGAGTTAATTTGCTCAGATTCTAGAAATTTTAAATAACTTCGTGGGAAGTCACCGTTTTTCTCATGAGTGTTACCTTTTTAACCATTCTGTAATTTCTTTCCTAAAAATACTTTGTCTAACAAATCTTAATTTATATTATATACTCAGCAATAGGTCAAAATGTTATAATATTTATTTGGTAGTATGATTTCCTGACTTTTCACGGTCTACCTCGAAAATAAGTTTTGTCCAGTGACGCTTGTTCAACAATCAGGCTTCAATTAGATAAAAGAAATTACAAAATTTCCCGTCAAAATAATCATTCTCAAAGAAAGAAAACGGCAAATCAAAAGTTCCCGAAAAAATTAAACGCAACCCTCCTTAAATACAACTAAAATCCCTTAAAAAAATATAGATATAAATCGCCAAATAATAATAAAAAGGGGGAAAATTTTGCCTCAAAACAAAAACAAAATTTCATTTAGTCACACTGTAAAAACGATTCAGAAACGTTTCTCGAAAACAAATGGGCAGCTGATGTGCCCAATTTCTTCCAGTAACATATATTGAAAAAAAAAGGAAAGTTGTCCGCTAAAATTCAGTAACCTTTCTAAAATTATCCTGGAAAGTTCCTGAAAAACTCAGAAATCTTTCCGTTTAAAGTCAGTTGTGTTTCTGTTAGGTGTAATGTAATAGCATGGCACCTTCCTGATTTATCAAGAAAGTTAAGAAATCAGTATTGGAAACATTTCCAAAGCTGAAACAGTGTAAGAGAGAATCAAGAATTTAACTCTTCTGCAATTATTGCAAAGCTGCGCAGTCCATGGACTTATTCGCTCCCTTTGGGAACTTAATCAGTCTGGACGGGCCGTAATTGAACTGAAGCCGATACCACTTTATAAATATACTCAGTTAATCTTTAAACTGGGAGCTAAAAATGTTTTTCATAACGATAAGAAGTCTGCATTCATGTAACTTGTAACAATTCATAAAACTTTTTGACAGATCCTTGATTGTTCCAGGAAGGGGATAAAAAGAGTTGAAATTCCGAAACGTTACACGGAAATAATCAGCAACGTTTCAGAATTTTTTTACAGTGCATAACCGAGAAAAAACGAGCTGATGTGTGCATCACATGGCTTCCTTTTACTCCAATTTAATGTCATTTTCCCACTATTGGCAATTTTAATGTGATTCAATTGTTTACTTTCTAAATATCACCAACAGTGGCCAAATTGAAACCAGATTTTAAAAAAAGAAAATCGCCAAATTTGTCGCCAAGTTGGCGACAACACTTGGTGGCCAAAAGACTGGCGATATATCGCCAAGTGTCCGCCAAATTATAACACCACTTGAGTTTACATCGAAATTAACAATGATTTCAATCCAAAAAGAGGCAAAAGACCCCCTTAGGAACATCCGAATGCAACCAAAAGGGAATGTGCACAACTAGACCCCACTAGGAGTCCACGTACCAAATTTAAACTTTCTAGGACATACCGTTTTTGAGTTATGCGAGATACATACACACATACGTACATACAATCGTCACGAGAAAACTTGTTGTAATTAACTCGGGGATCATCAAAATGGATATTTCGGGTGTCTGTGCGTTCCTAGGCATATATCCACGTGTGGTCGAGTCGAAAAAAAAAAAACAACAACATTCATTCGGGGTTGAGCAAAATAGAAATTAAGGTCGATTTTTGAGTGAAATTTTTTCGCGAATACATTACTTCCTTTTTTGTAAAAGGAAGTAAAAAAGAGTAACAACCTTCTGAACGCTAATTTAAAATGAGATGGCGAAAACGGTAATTTTCCGATTTAAAATTTCTGTTCTATCAGGCTCAACATTGTTTTTTAATTTTGTCCCATCGATTTTATAGCCCCCCCCCCCTTTTTTTTTTGAAATTCGAAGGAAATAAAGGAATTCTGTGGGTGTTTTTTCGCGGGCTTTCGAATGGGACCTGGCTAAAAGAAATCGGATGATTATGTCGGGTAGAAAGAGCCATTTAATGCCATTTTCGGGCCCTAAAGTTAAATTTCGAACGGTTCAGTTCTTTTTTGGCGTTCGAAAAAAACCCTACGTTCCTTCTTGGGTGCCCAAGTACCTCCCTGCCAAATTGGGTGGAGATCCGACGTAAACTGCGGTTTTCTATAGGAAACAAATACACACATATATCTGTTTTATTTATGTAGATTTAAGAAATTTTAAGTATTTGTAAAACTGTTCTTTTCTCATGAGTCTTACATTGCTTCCTAAATAAAGGGTAAAGTTTATGATAAAAGAATATTACATTAAACATTAAATATTTTCATTGCAATTACAATGAATAGCTAAAATATTTCAATATTGAAACCAATTTGTAAAGACTAAAGAAAAAGTTTATTAACACAAATATTAAATTTTAGCTATAGTGACGCTCATGAGAGATGAACTCATTAAATTATTTATTGTAGGATTTTGACTTGTAACTCCTTTAAAACATGTATTTATTTGGACACCATATCTTAAGAATAAAAGTTTTTCCTAAACAAAGCACACAAATTTCATTTTTGAAAAGCTATTTGTCAGCGTTCACTCTGAAATAATTTATTATATATATATATATATATATATATATATATATACAGCTTGAGTAAAAACTTTAAGGCCACTAGTATTTTTAAAAAACTGCAAGTACATATACTATAATAAATGTCACCTCAGTTAACAAGATTGTGGAAACCCTTCAACTTACAGTTTTGTGATTAATTTCTTCAAAGTTTTTCTCCTACTTGTGACGATATTGTAAGGTAAGAAATTAACTGTTGAAGAAAGAGGGCAGATTGAAGCTTCTTCTTCAACAAGGATAAGTAGGTCTACTATTGCGAAAAAATAGGAAGATCGAAGACTGAAGTCAACATTTTTGTTTGATTTAAACTCAATTAGGGTAAAAAGAAAACCCGGGAAAACTTAAAGCTTTGTCCTCGCGTCATGGAAGAAGAGTTTTTAAATTGTTACATTACCTGAAAAGTACTCAACCAAGAAACTTATTAAGACGATAGGTTTAAATGTTTGTCAAAAACGATATATAACACAATTAGAAGGTGTGGAAATTTTATTAATGCTGCAAAATTGCTTAAACTTCATTTATTGAAAATGCACAAAATAGAGCGTTTCAACTTTAGCTAGGAAATCATGACCTGGGATAACCAATGAATACAAATAATTTTTTCTAACAAAAAGAAGTGGAGTTTGGATGGACCAAACGGACGGAGGTACTATTGGCATGATTTACGAAAAGAAAAAGAAATATTCTACAAGCGCCAATTAGATGGAGGCTCTGTCAGAACTTGAGAGTTCTTTGCTTATAATGGTGTGAGCTCAGTTGCGTTTGTTTCAGGTAAAATGAACCGACAAGCATATCAAAATGTCCTTCCAAGTCATCTTTTACCAAATGCTGAATTTATTGCTGGAGAAAATTGAAAATATCAGCAAAACAATGCATCTATCAATCCGAGTAACACGAGTAAGTGCAAAAAGTAGGCTCCAATAAAACAATGTTGAAACTTTGAAATGGCCAACTAAGTCTCCAGATCTTAACCCAATAGAGAACTTATTGGGTGACTTAGCAAGAAGAGTTTATGCAAAGGAGAGACATTTTACTTCATCGATAGAGCTGAAATCTACCATCGAAGATGAATGGTAAAAAATATATCCCGAATTTTGTCAAAAACTAGTTCCATTCATGAAAACAAGAGTATTTGAAGGAATTTGAAGGAATGGCTCCCACACAAGCTTATAAATATTTGAAATTGTGCCCTAATATGCTTTTTTCTATGTTGGCCTTAAAGATTTTACTCAGGTTCAAATATTGATCTCTAATATTTTCTAGGGCTCGACCGATGGCATTTTTTGGCCGATGGGCCGATGCCGATTGTTGGCCGATTGTTAAAAGATGGCCGATGGCCGATGGCCGATTGTTTTCCTCCAAATGGCCGATTGCCGATGGCCGATGGCCGATGCCGTTGGCCGATGGCAAAAAAAAAAAAAAAAAAAAAAATCAAACAGAAATAAATTGATAAAATTGTCAGGGATTTAAAAGATCGTTGATTCATTTCACTTTACTTCCGTTCTACGAATAAGGAATTGTAATCACAAAAAAAAAAAAAAAATCAGATTTTGACCTAAATTTCTATTTTACGATCACCCAATTTAAACTTCACATGTTTTTCCCGCACATCTGCTGTACATGCATATGTACCTAAGAACATATAGATGACCGAAATATCCATTTTGAACGCCTCCTCAGTTAATTATCGCAAATTCTCTAGTGATGTCTTCATGCGCGTAAACTTGCGTCACTCAAAAACTTTATGAAATAGTAAGTTGAAAACTCATATGTACGTATTATGATCTAAAAGTTAGAGGACAAGTTGTATAAAACCTTACGCTCAATAGTTCACATTACCGAAGCACATCGATCTACAAAGTAGTCACCTATATATACACAAATTGAACATATAACTAAGATTTCAGAAAAAGATTGTAATGATGTATGGATTTAGGAACACTAAACATAGTTAAAAAACATTAAACTATGTTGTTTAATCATTCCCAAAAAAAAATAATAATAATAATAATAATAATAAAACAATGAAACCTTCAACAAATTACGCAATTAAAGTGGAAAGATTGCACGTAGACATTTTTTAGTCATCAAATTAAACAAAAAAGGTAACAGATAAATTACAATATTAAATCATAATAGGGATATTTTTATACTTATTTAAAATTTATGAATAGAAAATTTTGCATTTTTCAGAAAACTAAAACAGTGACATAAATTTTGCTGAAAAAGAAAAAGCCATGAAAAGAGCGAGGTTCTTAAAACGCAGCTACAATAAACAAACTCAATATTTACACCAAGTTGATAACTGAATACATATACTACTTGATCTGTTGTTTGCACACATAATATTAAACAATTTGATTGTTTAATCTTTTATGAAGCTTTACAAACATGTTCAAATTAAATTGTTCAATATAACAATAATTTTCTGAAATTTAAAAAATTCCATAATAGAAAATCCTTGAAACTTTTCCATAAGAAACGAAAACAAGTTATTCATTGATTTTATATAAATACATTAAAATAGTTACTTACGACAGAAAAAAAAATCGATCGCAAAAAAGATGGCGCATTACAAAATGGGGGGGGGGGGGGTCACCCTCTGATTTTGCAGTAACTCACACTTCGGCCCCAACCTCGGCCTAATTTAATGCTCTAAATTCTTTCTAAACAATAGATAAAGTTTTTGAAAAAAATCTCTAATTTTATGAATGGTGTTAGTTTTAAACAACTCAAAAGTACAACTAGAGTTTAATTTCAAAAATTGAGGGAGTGGGAGGAGGGACGCGCAAGTGTTCTTGGAAATTCAAAAAATAGTCGTAAAAAATAGAGTTCAAAATAATCATAAACATTGAGCAGAAAAACCCTTTCAAAACTTGCACCCGAGTTTGTTTTGATGTGCAGTGGCGGATTTAAAATATAACAAATGTTGCAATTGCGCGAGAGGCACCATAACCATAGTGGCACCGTAGGAGTTAGAAAAATGCTTGTGATAAATGTTTTACAACTTCTGTGATAGGGAAATAGGGCCCCAAAATGTATTTCGACGGGCCCCAAACTTGTAACTCCGCCGAAGCGATACAGAAAAGACTGCATTTTTGTGATTTATATTACAAATTATCAGACGAAACCCAAGAATGGTGAAGTTTCAGATTTTTTAGTTTCCATGATTACCAACAGTTAAGGCAAAATTACTTCTTGAGTGATAAAATCTATTGTTCGTTTTTAATTGCTACTATTTTTTTTTTTTTTTTTTGCATTTTACTTTATTGTATTTCATTTTTTTATGCAAAACTACTGTAGAACCTCAAGTAGCTTAAATCCCTATTTACTGAATTCCAGCTTAATCAAGACATTTCTTTGAATTTTATGTTGCCTGTTTTTCTATTTCTGTGTACAGATTAAGAAATATTAAACTTTTTTGTAAGATAATGAAAATACTGTACATCCTATTCTGTTTTCTGTCCGACCATTTGTAAAACCTGTTAATTTCTAAAAAAAATATAACTTGTTAATTCGAAATTTGTGAAGTGTCGGGTTGCAGAAAATAATTCACATGAAAGCCTTTTAGCTAGAGTAGTTTCCTCTGTACAATCTACAAATATTGAGAAAACCAGACGTGACAGGACTTAGTCAAGATAATTTGAGTTATTTATTGACCAGTTAAAGATAAAAGTTAAATATATATATTTTTAAATCTTTGAAGTATTTTTAATGCCGTTAAGAGTTAAGAAATACTATTAAAGTTCAAAATTCATTTTTTATGTCCATTGTCTGTGGTGAAGAACAAATAAAATAGAAGTTTAAATTGTGAAAGTATTTAAATTAATTACTTTTTTTTAAAAAACTTATCAAAAAAATTAAAAAACCCAAAAGTGGGCTAAATAATGGGTTTTTTAAATGGGTTTTTTCAAAAAAACCCATGGGGTCCAATCCGGCCAACTCTGATATATATATATATATATATATATATATATATATATATATATATATATATATATATATATATATATATATATATATATATATATATATATAAATGAATGTTTGTCTGTATGTCATCCATGAACTCAAAAACTACCCGGCAGATTTGGCTGAAACTTTCACCGTTTGTTAGTTTTGGTACTGGGAATGTTTATAGACCAGTTCGAAAAAAATCCAATCGATAGTTCCTTTTTTATTCCAATTTAAGTCACAATCCATTGGATAAATACGAATAAAATTATCGGCTGCAGAAATTAATTCGCGTGAAAGATCTCATTGATAAGAAGTTAACTGTTGCCATTTTTCTTGAGTTTGAACAAATAAATTCTTTCTTTATTGTTTTATGGCTTTTCATGCAACGGGGGGATTTAAAACTTTTTCTATTTGATATTTTTAGCGATTGATTGATCTTGCAAACTGCGTGAGTACAAAATTTGAGTATAGTCACGGCTTCACTTGATACCTGGACCGATAATTATGAAAATTGCTATATATGTGTATTTTTCCACGGAGAAGGTGCATAATATGCTCATTGAAGCCACTCACCACCAGGTGGCACTGCAGAGTAGCAACTTCTGCCCCGTTCAACCGATTGTCATGAAAATCAGTATAATGATGTTTTTTTTTTTTTTTTTTTTTTTTTTTTTGTCGTAGCAACGCGCGTCGGGTACAGAGTTTATGTATAAAGATGAGAATACAACTCCTAAGAAAGCAATAAATGTCATGCTTGCTCCGGAGAAGCCTTGATTCAAAATTTTCATTGTGATTACTTTTAATATTGCTGTTGTTAGGCAACGAATTTTCCTAACAATAGGTTTTATATTTAATCATAACATGGGGAAATTACATGAAATTTAATGTTTTTCACCATAACTTTTTAAAACTAAGTTTTTAAGGAATAAATTATAGCCTAAAATGCTCCCTGATGATGTAGCTATCTATGGTGAAAAAATGGTTAAAACCTGTCCAGTAGTTTTGAAGTTTACCCCGGACATCCCCACAGAAGTAGCCATTTATGTATATAGATATCGAAAAATTAAGAATTACCGTCGGCTCAACCGGAATCTAAGAAAATGACACAAAAACCGGTTTTGCCATCTCATATTTGTTTCCAAGGTGTCCAATTCGGCAATATATTACCAAATGATCGTCAGTCTGAGACGCTATATTAGTTTTGCATTGAAATAAGTAATTAATAGCCACAAAAAATGAGTAAACAGGCTTTTCAGAACACCCGATCGAAAACAAAAAAGGAAGTGCACAACTGGAAGTGCACACCCCACATGCGAAAATTATCCTTCTACAGCTAACGATTTTTGAGTTATGACTTATGAGAGGTACGTACGTACATCCAGCAGCAAGGAACAACGCAATAATAAACTTGTTTGGTACTTGAATGCAGTATTAAAAACTCTTTCAGGGGTGACTAAAATAGAAATTCATACTGAAATTTAGTAAACAATTTTATATGAAAACAACCTTTACTTTGTATTAAAAAGTAAAACATCAAAGGTCCTTTTTTTTTCAAAAACATCGGCCAGTTCCATCGGCTTTTCGATGTTTTTAAGGCCGATGGGCCGATGTTTCCTGCAATTTAGCATCGGCCGCCGATGCCGATGGATAAATTGTTGAACAATCGGCGCCGATGCATCGGCCGGCCGATGCATCGGTCGAGTCCTACCATTTATGGAGGATTCAGAGTTGAATTAAGTCAAATTAGTTTGTTTCAGAGAAAAATTAGGATTTTGCTTTAAAAAAACTTCTGGAACGGCGTTCCGTCTAGTTTAGTAAAATACCGGAACGCTGTAACGGCACGTTCCAACTCCACTCCTAGTAAGTTACCAACACCATGAACAAGCTGAACATTTTCTATGTGCTACCATCTATAATCTGTAAATTGAACGCATTAGTAACTAGAGTATATCACACTTTACTGTAGGATTTATTCTTGTTAAATTTCCTTTTCCCTGTAAAAAAGTAAAAAGTCAAAGCATTTTTATAGTTCAAATAAAAAAGCCATACACACATTTAAAAAAAAAATCGAATTCTAAGTACCATTAGATTTTTTTTTTTTTTAAATCAACCTATTGTGTAGCATGAGCCCTTGATATTTTGCTGACTATCTTAAGATTTAAATCATTTTTAAAATTTGTGTAAGAACTAGGAGCTGTTTACATTTATTAATAATATTACTGCATTTGAATTTTCGAGCTCCATTAGTATTCACAAACAAGAAACTACATTATAGTTCATAAATTTTTACGTCAATCTTAATTGTGTTAAACTGTTATGTACTAATTTATTTCGTTCTATTTACACTTCGGATTTTTTTCCCGCTAGCTTCAAAAGTTAAAACTCAAACCCGTCACTCGGGAGGGCGGGAGCAGCTAGAGTGTGGAATTGCAAATTCCTGACTTTAAGAAAGATATTGTATTGATACATGTGTGATCGCCCCCCCCCCCCTCCCGCAAATAATACTTATTGTCTGCCAGAAAATTTTGCAATAAGGCGCCATTCATTAATTACGTAAGGGTCACGAGGAGGGGGGAGGGGGTAAAAATTTCTTCATGCCCTCCCTTTCGTGGAGTGGAGGGGGGGGGGGTCCAAATCTATTCTTACGTAATAATTTTCCAAGTCGATATTTTATGTAAGAAATCGCGCGGTTAAATGATTTGGTAGGGATCATATTTCGTTTGCGCCAGGAAGGTAAAAGACGCATTAGGATGAGCTGTTTTTTACTTGCATAACAAAGAATGAATAGTGTAAAATATAATAAAAGAATCGCACTATGTATGGCATGTTTTTTTGAGCAATCACGATTGCTTATTGCTTTCATTTGACTGTTTTTGATGTCCTATCATTTTTCCCACCGCCACCCTCCACAGCATCACCGTCGACCGGGTCCTCACAATGCTGCACCTCTAGCGAAAACCGTCTCCAGGTTTCGTCAATATCCTACACTTACACGCATATACATACACGCACCTACACACCTACACTGTAACAAATTTCGGAAACGTTTCTGGATATATCGGAAACGTTTCCGAAATAGTAGGAATCCTTCATCCAATAGCGAACTCCTCAATATTCAGAAAGCTTTTCGTTATTTCAAGATATCTAGAAGCGGAAGTGATGACGCAACGCTTCGAAACCTATTTCATCCTTCCAACACAGGCGCCAATGAGTCGGAAATAACGAGAACTTCTTTTTTTCTTATCTATGGTTGCTGCAGTCAGCAACTGTGTAGCATTGGATTGCTTGTTATTTCATGTCTAGAGAGTAGTAAAATGTGTCGAAACTAATTTTACGCCTTTGCTTTTTGGACTGCCCTTGATTTTTTAGACGATGTACGCAGCTATTAAGTTAGTTAATAACCATTTGCTTCTTTACAATTTCCAATGCGACCATAATTAGATATATATTGTGTGTTCAAGCGTGAATAGTTTTAACACCCGTGTTTATACTTAAGGTATCCGACTAGGTTCGGAGCAGTTTTTTTTAAAAACACTATTATGAAATAATATTAATGTTTTTTTAGAAGCAGAATGATCTTAAAACATGTATTTTGCTTAAAAATAAACCATAATATCAATAACTTTTTTTAAATGGGTGATTTTTTGGCAAAAATGACTGAAAATTACCAGTTAGGAGAAACACTGTATTAATAAAAATTAACTAGCTATAAACAATTTGCTTAGATTTTTTCACATGTATAAATATTACAGATGAAACAGACTGCAGGCTAAGAAATATTTCAAGAATTTTAAGGTTTATGACAAATTACGTGACTTTATCCAGAAATTTCTCAAAAATTTTTCACCTTTTTTCGGTAAAAAAAGCTATAAATCAAAAAATATTTCATCATTTACATAATCTGTGGTCTATTCCACTCACAAGTACTTACAAGACAGGCATGCCAAATTTCATGCTTGAATACTGAATAGAATTTGCAAAATCATGTTTTCCGTAGCCAGTATTGAGAAATAATTGCATTCTTTAAAAAACGCAAGTAAAGATTAGATTTAACACACGTTATACTGCAGACACTTAGTATTCAAATGCTTATAGCGTGAGTTCTAATTCGCGTAGATTATAAAACCAAAATGTTTCATAATCTTAAAGAATGGGGCTGTTGAATAAAACTACTTTGAGAAAAAGTGAATTTTGGTCGAAAATCGCCTTTTCAACGTAGTCGGATACCTTAATGAAACGAAACCCTTTGGATTACTTATTCAGTTGTAATGGAGGTACTTAGATTTTCTTCCGCTCATGTTCACTTGTAAGTATTAATGAATATTTTAAAACATGTTGTTATATACATTTATATTTTTGTTGATTTGCATTTGATGAGGCTCCAATTGTAACTGTTTTTGGGTTTATCGAATTAATTTAAAGTTATCCTACATACCTATGTGCGCGGTGTACTATTTGTTGTAACCAACTGAAACTGATTAATTACGCAAAAGAAGTAAGATTTATATTTGAGAAGCAATCACAGAAAAGTTATTTCGAAATACTTGGATGTACATACATTTTGGTTCAAAAAGAAAAAAAAAATCAATTGTTTAATTCATTAGAAATATGGTAATGCAAATATTTTCTAGTATTGTAATACGCTTCACAAAAAATGTGCCGGTATAATTTATCTTTTTTTATTATAATTTATTCATTCATTTAAAAATATTTATACCATTAGAAAATGACCATGTTATCTGTTAGAAAGAACATAGTTATGAAATTAATTCATGTGCTTATTCATTTTGTTAAATGTGGTTAACAATTAAAAAATTCCTTGACATTGTTCCGAAAATAATATACTAGTTTAATGTAGGACAGTCATTAGGAATGAGTCAGTGGCAAAAATGGAACAGCTGCATTTACATGCTGAAATAAAAAGTAATATTAGTTCATGTCATCGTTTTAAAAGTGATCAGTTTTTAAATACTATGTTATTAATATGCAATGCACATATGGTGAGAAGACGAGGGGCGTTCACCACGCAGACTGTGCCATTGACATTTTCAAGAGGTTGCTTTTTTAAGGTGGGGGGCGCTTTATATCATTTTATGGGTGCACCATCACTCTTATGGTGTGGGGGGGGGGAGGGAACTCTCGTATATATGAAATGGAATAATCATGTAACAGAGTTCAATGTTTTAATAAATAAAATATATAATGCATTTTGCGCACACTCTAAATCAGTAACCTATTTTGATTAAGTATCTATATTTGTGATAAACTGGAAAAGGGCAAGAACAGAGGAATAAACCCGAATGGTTCCAGCAGGGGGACTTTGGTGTCATATTTATATTCATCAATTTCTCTGTTGGTACTTTTCGGTACACTTTGTTCGTCAAAGAAATTGACTTGACGTGAACGAATTTCGGAACGCAAAGTGTAGGTAAGTTCTGTCAAATTTTATCCGAAAATAAAAGCTATCAAGTTTGATACAAGATATGTTTTTAAGTTCTGCATTAAAAATACAATATGTTGATAATTTTGTCTTGAAAATATTGAGAGAAAAACTGAAGTTTAATATTGTTTAACAAACAATCCCACTTCTGAGAAAGTACTCCCCTTCCCTCCTCCGACGATTTCGTGATTATGAATGAAACTACTATATTATTTCATAAATTTTCAAAAATTTATAACTGTGCATATGTTATGCTGTTAACCATGCTATTTGTCATTAGAAATTCAGAAAAAAAAAATCCACGAATGATTCTAAAATTGCTTGTTTCATTGCTCTTAGATATGAAAGAATTGAAACTGATATGGCATGCAATACTATTAAATAAGAATTATTTTTTAGAAAAAATCACGGAAAAAGGATTCCGAAATTCTCAGAAACGTTTTTGAAAATTGTTTGGAGAATTCCGAAATACTCGGAAACGTTTTCGAAACTTTCATGAACCACAGCTGCACAGAATACTCAGAAACATTTCTGGAAATTACGGAAAGAGGATTCCGAAATACTCAGAAACGTTTCTGAAAATTACAGAAAGAGGATTCCAAAATACTCGGAAACATTTCTGGAAATTATAGAAAGAGGATTCCGAAATACTCAGACACGTTTCCGGACATTACAGAAAGAGAATTCCGAAATACTCAGAAACGTTTTTGAAAATTTCATGAACCGCAGCTGCACGATATACTCAGAAACGTTTCCGAATTTTTTTTACAGTGTACACACATATACATATATACACCTACACACATACACAAACACATACACACACAATCACATACACACACAAACACGCACACACACTCACATACACACAACTACCCACACACTCATGCCTGCACACAGACACAAACACATATGCCTACACACACATACACACAACTACCCACACACTCATGCCTGCACACAGACACAAACACATATGCCTACACACACATACACACAACTACCCACACACTCATGCCTGCACACAGACACAAACACACATGCCTACACACACACACATACCCTCCACACACAAACACACACGCTTACATATACACACACACTCGTGATTGCGAAAAACATAATTTGAATTCAAAATGTCAAAATTCGAATTAATTAATTAATTTATTTATTTTTTTTTAAATTAGTATCTCATCATATACAGAAAAATGTCGAAAAAACGTTCAGTCTCGATTTATTTCTTTACACAAAAAGGTTTTTAAAAATAATTTAATAATAGTGAATTAAATAACGATTTCCGTGATGTAAGATTCGTATATATTAGACAAAGAACTGTCTTGAGATGCTTATTTAATTCCGTGGCGTATTTAATTCCGCTGCGAGTTACATTACTTATTAAAGAACTTAGGTAACACGGACCAACCATAACGCCTGCTTCAGCAATAAAATAACGTAATTTTTATGTTGAAAAATAAAAATCTTTGGCTTACGTCAAACTGGGAATTTTATTGCAACTGATCCTTTTCTAACAACATTTTATTTTTTTGAAAATCGAAATGGATTCATACGTAAGAATGGGGGGAGGGGGTTGAAAAATCTTACGTACCCGTACGTAAAGGTAGGGGGAGGGTCAAAAATTTCCAAAATCATCCTTAAGTAATTAATGAATGGCCCCTAACGATTCTTCTGTAACCACTGTAACTACAATGTGGTAAATTTATCCGACATTCACGACGCTTTACATACGTAATTCCACATGGAAGATATTTTTAAATTTAACGAAAATAATCCAGTTTTGAAATTAAATTATGTTGATCTACATTTCAAAGCGTTTCCTTTATAAAATTTGAACATTAGATCGAGTCAATCCGCAAAAGTAGCAAGATGCATATGAAACGAAAGTTTGTTTTGCACAGCATTTACGAGTTCGGCGAACTTGAAATTATTTAAAAAAAAAATATTGAGTTAAAAATATCAATTTATTGACAGTTCCTTCGAAATCTTGAAAGTTTGAATTTTCGATGCTCAGTTGCTTTTAGTTTTTTTTTTTTTTTTGTTTGTTTGTTTAACTCTTAGTTAATATTTGTTATACTTTCCTGAAAAAAATCTTGTTGCTTTTTCCAAAAGCAAAATATTAAATTAAAAAAAAAAAACCTCTTCCATTTGTAGGAGCTTAATGCAAAGAAAATTGTCAGTGCTGCCATCTGTTAAAAGGAAATAGAAGTTAATCTACATCATAACGCTTAATAGTCTCATAAAAATAATTGATTTTATTGTTTCACGCTGAAAATTGAAAAACATTAAATCCCTTAAATTGTTAGTAAAACTTTAAATACTTTTCAATGACTAAGAAGCCTTAATTATTTTCGCATTATTAAATTCTTTTTTTTTCTAGGCTTTTTTTTTTCCTTAATGAATTTTAAAAATTATTTTAAAATTTACTTCTTATTTCACAGAAAGGAGTCAAAAATTATAATTACGATTAGAATAATTATCTCAAATTTTAAACTTAGAATCATTAAATTTCCTCGCTTCGCTTAGCAGTTTTATTCCAGAAATCTTGCTGGAATGTAGCATTTTCCCATTATTTGATTATAATAAGAAAGGCTCACAAACTAATATCAAAGACAATTTTCTTGATTTTGAAATTTTCCTTGTACTAATAACTATTTTGCATTCGGGAATGATTAGTAATTAATGAAGAACTTACAAATGTAACTCAATCAGAGATTCCACCTGATTTAAGATGTTTCATTAATACTTTCTAAGGTGTAATCAAAGTGTACAGGCCTCAAACTTTCTGAATTTTGAATGACAAATACTTGCAAATTTCCTGCCCTTTGCACCAGATATAACCTCCTTAAGGCTGAAAAACGAACTCGCCATGGCCATGGAATTCTATCCGTTTTTAAATTCTGGGAATATATTCCGTCTCCAAAACTCCATTTCACATAGGGAGGACTAAAAATAAAAATATTTTTTAAAAGTATTTCTTTTTTCAAAAAGCATTTAAAACAAAAAGAATATTTGAATGCATTACTTAGCCATTTTTAAAACATGCATGCATATACTGTCCAACGGTTAAAAAAATGATCGTACTCATTTTACTCTATTTACAACTGAATGTAAATATTTATATTTCTTTGGTGTATTATACACAACATGTATCTAATCCAAAAAAATATCATTTGCATGTTTTTAACTTAAAGGTATATAAAGACTTTTGTATCCAGTAGATGAAAAAAAATAAATAACTCGCTCTCATTCATATTTTAGAATTCATTAATATTTTTAAACTTTATTTTTTAACTTTATTTTTTATCATAAAGGAAAAATAACTGGGTCATTTCAAGAGGTAGGTAACAATTATTTAAATCTCTGAGATTATTACTGGGGAAAAAGTCAAGGTGTCCTATTTTGTCAAGTCCGTTACTAAAGCGCAATTTTGTTTCAAAAAAAGGTAACATTTTTACCAAGAGTTGGCAATACATTTTTAATAAAAGCACTTATACTAGCTAAATATTTACCTGCATCCCCTTCACCTTTTGCATTTGAAGAGAAATGATATAATTGTTAATGGTATTATATATATATATATATATATATATATATATATATATATATATATATATATATATATATATATATATATATATAATTAAGCAAACAGAATTACAAATATTAAACAAATTATATATAATTAATGATGATGAAAAGGAAAATTGCAAACAGCTATTAAATAGGAAAAGATAAAGTATGAATCCAGAGCTTATCAGCCGTGGAGGATTCATTAATTATGGTCAAAAGACCAAAAAATTTAACTATGAACTAAAAGAGAATGTTTAAGCTCCAGTACATGCAATATAGAGTAACATTGGGCAAAAGCACCACATGCTAAACTATATTATACATATATATATATATATATATATATATATATATATATATATATATATATATATATATATATATATATATATATATACAGGGTGCGGCAGGTATTTGAGAACAAATTGATGTCCATAGGAAAAAAAATTAACAAATTGAGGAAGAAGAGCATTTATTACAAATTGAAGTTTTCGTTCAGGTGGTCAGATACATAAAGGACGCCATCATTCAAAAAACCCACCAACAACGGCAATGACAGCTTCTATACGCTGTCGAAACTGACCGCAGGCAATATTGAGATGAGTCTTCGGAATTTTTGTCATTGTTTCAAAAATAATAGCTCTATGAGCTGCAACTGTGATGTGGGAACGACTATTGGAGTCCGTCTCAACTACGCCCCACTCATTGTAGTCGATTGGATTAAGATCTGGGGAGCGAAGGGGTCAAACGAGAGGCATGACAAAATCGTGAAAATTTTTGCTTAACCAATCTTGAGTTTTTCTTGCTTTATGGACTGGTGCCGAGTCTTGTTGAGAAACATGAGGTCTCCCACGTTCTACAGTAGTGATCCAGGGCTGAAAAACTGGGACTAATATCTTTGTGTAAGCAACTCTGGCACCTTGACAAAAAAATAAAATAAAAATGAGGAGATTTCATTCACATGTCTTTCCCCACACCAAGAACCATCCCTGATGCTGGAAATTTGGTATGCATAACCGCTGGCACCTCAACAGGGCTTTTACACAGCCAACGATCTTTTTTGAAATTCACCTTTTGGTCTTGAACAAAGTTCTTCTCATCCGAGAGAAACCAGAGCAGTCTTGGCTCCTCGGGATGTTAGAGATTGTTCAGAAGGTTTTTGGGGCTTGTAGAGTAGGTTGCCAGGTTACTGGCAACGGATTTCAGTTTTCTAAATTAAGTTGTTTGCATTGAATTCAAACAATCAGAAGTATTAAACGATTATGCTCTTAATTAAAGAAAGTCATAATCTACTAAGCAATACAATTACGTTTCAGAATTTTCTACTTATTCGAAATGACAAACTGACCCACAATTTTGAGAAAAACAGTTCGCAAAAAGTATACCAAAAGCCTAAGTGCCTAATAATTGAGCATATTTTCAGATACATGTAATATGTACGTGAGAAACTATTTTACATTTAAAGTGAAATGTAATGAGTAAAAAATGTATTTTTTTGAATTGCAGTGAGTGTTTTGAAAATGGCCCTAAAAATGGACCCTCATAAAGGATGTAGTTAAAGTAACGAAAAGTTACTGAAAAAATTGTTTCTGAATAATCAGTTAAATTTCTCAAATAAAGAAGCATTGAAATAATTTAGCTATCTTATCTTAGCGTGCAATATATACATGTATTCGTAGGTTTATGGTGTAAATAACTTGAAAATTGAAAGATATTGCCAAAAAACACTTTCCCCCCTTGTTTTTTCAACTCTACGATTCAAATTCTTTTAAAAACTAAGTGTAATTAAACATGATAGTATATTTCAACTAGTTCCATTTTAATAATGTTATCAAAAACTTCATTTGGATTTGAATTGGTCATGAAAACTTCCCAAAAATTGTTTCTACGAAAAAAGTATATTTTCTTCGCTATTAAAAGCCGTGCGCGTCTGTCTGTGTGTGTTTAAATGTTTAATAAATGTTTCATTTCCATTAATAAGCCTTATAACCCATGAATTTCAAACGTAATCCCAAGATCCAGGGCCCAAATAAGATGTCTAGGGGCCCTAGGCCTAACCCTTTTTCAGGGCCCCCCGTAATCAAACATTGCCGTTTTTTGTTAGGTAAAGCAATTTAAGCCATAAGCAGAAGCAATTTTAGCCATTTGGGGGCCCCTAATGAGCAGGGTCCCCAGACCAAGGCCTAGTTGTTCTATTCAGTAATCAGGCCCTGCCAAGATCCACAGATCTCTACTAAAAACCCATGATCTTGGGTGGAAAAAAAACTTGAGCTGAGTTGCTCTGATCTGCGTGAAACCTATTTTTCTGCAAAAAGTTTCCTTTAAAAAGTTGACTCAATCTCGATTCGGAGTTTAACATTTTATTTAATGCTTAAATGGATGTCTTTTCATTAATATTTGAGTGTAAAAACTCAATTTTTAACATATTTCTCAATAACGAAACGGTTCCAGACGATCGGTTAGGGACCGAAAGTTTCCGAAAGCGTCAGAGTGAAATAATGCAATAGCTTCGCTTTTCTACTTAATTTTCTTATCGTTCATGCTGCCATCTAGTGGATAAGTGTATGTGTATCAATCAATAATAATTATAACAATAAGGTTGCAAAGTCCGGTGGGGAAAAAAATGAGAAAAGACTTTTTCATTTACATGCATGTTTATTTACATTAGATAGTGCAATCTTATAAAAGAAAGAGAAGAAGAATGCATTATTACTCTTGGTATGAATGGGTGAATAAATAAATTTTCAAATTCAGTAATATTTTAACATGATAAAATTCAAATTGCCTACGATAGGGAAGTTTTCGATGTTTCAATTTTATTTTTATATAATAGAGTAACATGTATGAACATCATAGGTGAAAACATTTTTGCGATACGATAAGTAGTTTTTTTAAAATTAATTTTTAAAGTTCAAGCTCTTGTGACGTCAAATGGCATAGGAATTGACGTCATCCCCTCTTCCGATAGGGGAGAAGCGAAGGTTACGCATTCGACTTCGAAGACGAAACGTAAAAGGCTTTCTCCTCGCATTTAACTCCTCGCGTTTCTGGAACATTAAACCTCTCATCCTCTCGAAAATACTCGAATATCTCATTGGTGTTACTTGAGGAAGATTATTTAGATTGTGCTTTAACGAATCCGGCCTCCATAGTGTGTTCAAAAGGATTATTGAATTTCTAAAGAATAAAAATATCAGCGCGCTCAAAATGTCCCTAGCGAAAACAAGGGATCTTCCGCGGAAGGCTGCCCATTCGCGCCCTGTGACGTAGGCTCGTGACGTTTCAGAAGCGCGCACTTTTGCGCGTGGATTTTTAAAAATTCATTAAAAATCAACCACGGTGTTTCAAAATTCGGCGATGGTGAATTTTTTAGTTTTGAGGGTCAATTAACAATATCCAATAGCCAAAATATGAACATTTAATAGGTTGCAACTTCCCTATTGTTTGTAATAGAAAAATTACTTAAATAGACAAGAATAAGATATCATTATGAAATGTTTTTTCATTTGGGTTATTCTGAATAAGTACATTGCGCATTCACATGAAATAGATTTAATGTATGTAAGAGCTACGATTTTTGAAAACAATAATTTAAAATTGGACGAAAAAAAATTACAAACATTGAACGTTCTTGGGAATTGGTATTTGTTACATTTGGAGGATGTAAAATTAATAATCTGAACAAAAAAGTAAATGTAACTTTAACTGATGAAAGTATTTAAATCAACTTCGCTAAAAAATATTTTAGAAATGAAAAAAAAAAAAATCATTAATAGAATCATTTTCTTTTTATTCAATTACTTTTTACAATTAGCATTCATATGAATTAATGCCAGGTGAAAAATAACTATGTACAATAGAATAAAAGTTATTAAACTAGTTTGTTGATAATCATATTTTTAAAAAATAAAAATGGTGCTGAAAAATGTCTGTTTTTTAAAAGTGATCAACAAAAATGTTTGACTGAAAAAAAATCAAATTCGTTTACAAAAAATTAAATGATGAACATATCAGTTAAAAATATGAGTTTCAGTTTTACATTAAATACAGACTAAAGCACTCAAACATTTTAGTCTGTAAGACGCTCATGGGTGAAACTCATTTTCTATGTTGAGATTCTATATGAAAATAGTTTTATAATAATAACGAAAAAGTTTATAAATGACTACTTAACATCAGGAATTGTGATTTTTTAAATTTTTATTAATCAAAAAAATTCGAATTTTTTTATTCAGATTTTTTTAAAACCTTGAAACATTTGTAGATACCAATTATCATTATTGATCTTTTAGTGCCAGTCCAAAGGCATAGTTCATAGTAAATTTTTATCATAAAATGTTTGTACATTGTGCATAGTTATCTAGATTCCCCCCCCCAGTCCCTCCTCCCCTTTTTTCACGCAGTTTTCAAACAGAATTTTTTCTTTTTATAAAAAGAAAACTGTCACACATGATTGTAGAAGTTTTACAATGACAATTAGAAATCCTTGCGTAAAAATTTTGATTATCCACCACTAGGTTTCAACTCTAGCTGCTGTGCCCCCCCCCCCCCCCCCCCCCCCCCCCCCCCCCCGCCTTCAAAGCTACTACCATCAATTCTTCACCTATACTTCTAGGAAACAGTGGAATTCCATTTTCTGGAATTATAACTTTTATACTTTTTTCAAGATAAATTCTTAAAATTTGACAATTTTCTATGTTTATCAGCTCAGTCGACAAAAGTTCTGAAATAAATTCAATTGGGGTACATACGGCAATTGTTAGTTAATAAATAAATTAATGCTTAAAATGATTGAATAAGTAAGCGAATTGAACTATGTCACTTTGCCCAGCCTACACTTGACTAATTTAAGAAAACGTTTAAAATAAAAATAAAAAGTTCTTGACTGACAACAAAATACTAAATTGCTGCTTCACCTATTGTGTGGGATACATATTATGTTTATAAATGTAAAGTAGGGTTGGTTGGGGTAAGTGGGACCCCTCTTGCGAATAGTTCGTTTTTGAAATCTTATGCAAAAGTTTTGAAGCAAAAAATTTTAAACTTATTGTCTTATTTTATCTTGGACATTATTAATAAACAACATTTCATTACTTTCTAAAATAATGCGTTAAATATTCTTAATGACTAAGTTTTTTAAAAAATCGGATGGGGCTCCAACTTACCCCATAGTAAGAGCAGGGCCGGCTCTAAGTAGTTGTACCGTCCTAGGCGATATTGACTAGTGCCGCCCCTCCCCCCCCCCCACCCCCATTGAATAATAATATGGGTTTTGCATATCCAAGCTCTGGTACACACTTTAAGTTGTATTTTTCAACATTAAAGTAGTGCATCACTGAAACGTATGTTAATATTTTCAAAAGATTTTTAAATCACGCAATTTGCCGCCTCCAAAATTAAATTGAATTTTTAGTTATATTCCGAACTATGCTTTGCATGTCCAAGCACTGATACACACTCTAAATTATTTGTACTTTTAGCATTAAAGTAGTGAATCTTATGGCGCTGAAACAGATTTTTATACTTCGAAATGTGTCGCTCTTACAATCTGTCGCCCCAGGCGGCCGCCTACCCCAGGAGCCGGGCCTGAGTAAGGGGTAAGAAGATCACCCCCTTTAATTTAAATTTAAATGAAGCATATCTAAAAAAAGGGTAAGGGGGTATCACATGATAAAGTATGTACATTTTTTAGTATGAATTATTTTTTTGTAAATGCATCCATTATTTATGATATATTTACTCTCTTTTAAATTTGTATCACGGAAAATTTTTAAGCGAAAAACAAAACAATTTCAATTGTGCAATTTATTGAAAGCTTATAGGCATAAATTTAACTTTTACATATAAAGATGTGTTTAATGAACATAATGCAGTTGATTAAGATCAATTTGAGTAAATTTGCCGAAACTAATGACTGCGTCTTTCTAAAATTGACTACGAGAAAGAACCATTATCGCTTTCATCCTCAGCAATTATCCCAAAATCATCTGCACTATGCGGATAAAAAGTCATTATTTTTATTCGTTCTTGAAAATTCAACAGTATTTTTTAATTTATATCATCAACTTCCAACATTAGACTTACTTAAATCGAAATGATTTTCTGTCATGTATGTTTCACAAATGCATAATCACCAGCTTTAACAGTTTTTATAGCTCAACTATCAATTCTTACTAAGTCATCATGTTGTCTTCTATTTCACCAATACAGATATTTAATCAGAGTTCCTTTTTATTCTGAAATCCCCAATATTATAGGGAGCCCATTTACCCTATAGTTAAGGAACACACTTACCCCGTATAGCAAAAATGTACGAGGTAAGTGGGACCCCTCCCCTTAAACACTTATTAGTAATATTTTATTCAAAAATTCTTGTTTCTGTATGAACTTTAAGTTATACTATGAGTGAAAAATTAATTATCATAAAAAAATAATAAAAACTAACCTGGAAACACTTCTTTGAAAAATGTTGCTTGAACTGGCAAAAAAAAAAAAAAAAAAATCTGATTTTTTTTTTGACTAAGGGACTTAGAAAAATTTCACGAATTCCAAATATGTACGAAACCAATTACTGTGATGAAATTTAACATGATTTGTGCAAAAGAGTTTGTAAGAGTTGTTTATCCCTATTTCAGTTTTAGGGGACTGGGGTGAACCGTTACCCTAGTGACCCACTTCCCCCAACCAACCCTAATTAATATCTACAAATATATTTAAAGATTAAAAAAAAAAAACCTGAATAAAAAAAAATCCGAGGTTTTTTTTTATTTAAAAAAAATAAATATAAAATCACAAACCCTGATGTTAAGTAGTCATTTCTAATAACCTTTATCATTATTACGAAAAACTATTTTCATATAGAATTTTAACATAGAAAATGTGTTTCACATATGAGTGTCTTGCAGACTAAAATGTTTGAATGCTTTTGTCTGTATTTGATGTAAAACTGAAACTCATACTTTTAAAATCATTATATGTTCATCAATTAATTTGTTGTAAACGAATTTCAAATTTTTTTCCAATTAAAAATTTTCGTTGTTCACTTTTAATTGACTGACATTTTTTCAGCACTTTTTTCGCTTTTTAAATATATGATTATCAACAAAATAACTTTTTTTTAATAACTTTTTTTCTATTTAGTTATAGCACTAATTAATATGAATGCTAATTGTAAAAAGTAAATGAAAAGGAAGAAAATAATTCCGTTGACACTTTTTTTACTCATTTCTAAAATATGTTTTACCAAAGTTTATTGAATACTTTATCAGTTGATGTTACATTAATTTTTTTGTTTAGAGGATTAATTTTACATTCTCCAAATGTAACAAATACCGATTCCCAAGAACGTCCAATGTTTGCCGTCCAATTTTAAATTACTCTTTTATGAGTCGTATCTTACATATCCAAAGTCAATTTTATGCAAATGCGCAATATATTTATTGAGAATAACCCAAATGAAAAAACGTTTAATAATTCTACTTTATACTTGTCTCTTTGAATAATTTTATTATTACTAACAACTATAGGCAATTTAAATTTTGATCATGTTTATTACTGAATTTGAAAATTTATTTATTCATCCATTTACACTAAGTGTAACCAAAAATAATTCATTCTTTTTCTCTTTCCTTTATAAGATTGCACTAGTGTAAATAATTATGTATGCAAATGGAAAAGTCTATTTTTCATTTTTTCCCTACCGTAAACGCTAAATGTAACCTTTTTAATTCTTCAAATATTCATATTTTGGCTAATTATAAAGAATAAATGAATAGAATACAAAAAAAAAAAGACAACCTTCATCAAGAGGGCTTTGAAACCTCATTTTATAATTAATATTGATCGATACTCATACATCTGTCTGATAGATGGCAGCATAAACGATAAGAAAATCAAGTAGAAAAAACATTTTCAGAAACTTTCGGTCCCTAACCGAACGCAATTCGCGTTATAATGCTTTACCATTAGAATAGTGGCGCCATCTATATGCGAGAGAAAGCGTGAAATGACATGTGAATAACGAGTTAAAAGTATATTTCGCCGTTTTTTATGTACTTCTACGACTAAAATGAAAATTTTTCCATTCTAGAAAATATTGGACTTTATAAAAGTTATGCAACCTTGATTTTTGTAGTAAAAAAACTTAAATCGCCTTTTTTTATATGTTTTGCGAAATTCGATTTCGTTCCATTGGAAAAAATGTTTAACATGAAAGAAATATTCGATTAAAGTAAATTATGGGCATATATTTATGAAAAAAGGTACTTTGAGCATCATTTACAGATATTTCATCTACAATTTAGGCGAAATATGTAAAATTGGACGTTTTTTTCCGCGAAAAACTAATTTTGTGGAACTTTCTCCATCTTTCCGTACGATATGGATTCGGTGCTTTTCCGATCGGTCAACTAACACTGGATTTGAAATTCTAACTGATTTCTGACAGAATTTTTAAAATCATATCACTAGATTCGCAACGATTCTATTTTTCCGTTCGAATTTCATGTTGAGAAATGTACGCGATCGATGGAAAACACGGACAACTTTCCAATCGTTTTTTTAAAAATTATTATTAAGAGTTTCCGAATCACTTTCCATAATCGAATTATCGATTTAAGTTCCCGAAATCATCCATCAGTCGTTAAAATGGTCCGTGCACTTTTTTAAAAATTCGAACGGACAGTTTATAAAGGTAAAAACTGCTCTCTACCTCTGTAATGGTTGGCACAATGGTTCGCCTCGAAATGTTAAGGACCGGGGTTCGAAACCCAATAGAAGGTTGGATCCATTTTGCCAGCCATTTAATTGCTGGCGCACAGCCGTTCTGTAATGGCCATTTAATTACTGGCGCCATGGAAGAGTGCTAGCATCATAAAGTGAAGGACCGGAGTTCGATTCCCTACGATTGGGAATGAGGCGAACAATCTTCCATTGCGCCAGCCATTACAGAGGTACAAAGCAAATTTAACCTTTACAAACTGTCCGTTCGAATTTTAAAAAAAAGTGCAAAATCCGACAGGGGCGTAGCTAAGGGGAGGGTTTTGGGGACAAACCCCCCCCCCCCCGAAACGTTAGTCTCAAAAAAAAAAAAAGAGAAAAAGAAGAGAGAAGAGAAAGAAAAAAAAAGAAAAGGAAAAAATTCCAAGCGATTATATATATATATATACGTATTTATATATATATATATATATATATATATATATATATATATATATATATATATATATATATATATATATATATATATATATATATATTATATATAAAAGAAGTAACCCCCCCCCCCCCCCGAAAGTCGGGTCTAACAACGCCACTTGAAATCCGATCATTTTCGCGTCTGATGGATGATCCTCGTAGGCTACGGATCTGCTGAGTAGTGCTGTCATCTATGTTCGTAGCTACATATCAAATGAGAAGTATAAATTCAGATACGAATTACACGAAACGGACCTTTTGTATATGGATCTTACGTCTGTTTTTAGCTTGATCTTATTTTTGCTTGACCTGTCCTTAGGATCATGTGCCCGCCGGACCTTATGAGCGTTAATCTTCTGTCTGTACTCTGTAGACCTTTTAATTTTGAACCTTATGTCCCAATTCCATTGCATATTTCTATGTTTTCGGTAAACATAAAAATTATTCGAGGATAATCGTTTTTACTTCCTTTTACAAACGAGCTGATGTGTGCCTCACATGACTTCATTTACTCCAATTTAATATCATTTTCTCATTATTGGTATTGATGTGATTCAATAGTTTACTCTCTAAATATCACCAACAGTGACCAAATTAAAACCAGATTTTTAAAAAAAAATTTGCCAAAATTGTCGCCAAGTTGGCGACAAAACTTGGCGACCAAAAGACTGGCGATACATCACCAAGTGTCCGCCAAATTGTAACACCACTTGAGTTTGCATCGAAATTAACAATGATTTCCCCCCAAAAAGGTGCAGAAGATCCCCTTAAAAACACCCGAATGCAACCAAAAGGGGCGGTGCACAACTAGACCCCACTAGGAGTCTACGTACCAAATTTCAACTTTCTAGGACATACCGTTCTTGAGTGATGCAACACACATACAGACGTCACGAGAAAACTCGTTGTAACTAACTCGAGAATCGTCAAAATGGATATTTCGCATGTCTATATGTTCTTAGGCACTTATCCACGTGTGGTCAAGTCGAAAAAGAAACTCAATATTCATTCGGGGGTGAACAAAATGGAAATTAAGTTCGATTTTTGAGTGAAAATTTTTTTGCGAATAAAAAGGAAGTATTGTATTTGCGAAAAAATTTTCACTCAAAAATCTACCTTAATTTCCATTTTATTCATCCCCGAATGAATGTTGAGATTTTTTCTTCGACTCGACCACACGATGATAAGTGCCTAAGAACGTATAGGTACGCGAAATATCCATTTTGACAAATCGCGAGTTAATTACGAGTTTTCTCGTGACGTCGGAATGTACGTATGTATGTGCGGATGTGTGTATGTGCGTATGTATGTCGCATAACTCAAGAACGGTATGTCCTAGAAATTTGGAATTTGGTACGTAGACTCCTAGTGGGGTCTAGTTGTGCACTTCCCCTTTTGGTTGCATTCGGGTATTTCTAAAGGCGTCTTTTGCCCCTTTTTGGGGGGAAATCATTATTAATTTCGATGGAAATTCAAATGGTGTTATAATTTGGCGGACACTTGGCGATATATCGGCAGTATTTTGATCGCCAAGTTTTGTCGCCAACTTGGCGACAAATTTTGCGATGTTTTTTTTTTTTTTTTTAATCTGGTTTCTATTTGGCCGCTGTTGGTGATATTTAGAGAGTAAAATATTGAATCACATTAAAAATGCCAATAATGGGGAAATTACATTAAAATGGAGCAAAAGGAAGTCATGTGATGCACACATCAGATCGTTGAAAAACGCATTTCGACACTAAGAGCCTTTCATGATAAAGGAACTGATTCGAAAAATGTAATAACAGCAATAATAATTTTGAAACGCAGTTTTTTTTTTTTCAAAACGTTTGATAATCCCGTTTTCTACAGATCGTTTCATAATACCGTGCAATCTTCCATATTGTGAGTAGTTAGTTTAAAAATTTGTTGCAGGGGAAGAGTTGGTACAGTGAGACACGAAAATTCAATGACATTTTTTATTGTTAAAAAACACAGAAATCAATATCTTTTACATAGTTCTGACTGTAATAGTATTACAAAAATGGATCTAGAAAAAAAATATGAATTCACCCAAATGAAAAACAATCTAAAAACGAATTGCAATTTTGTCTCACTGTTCCTCCAGTAATACTTCAATCAGCAAAAATAATCTTCTTCAGAAAAATCTAGAGTTGTGCTGCATGAGAATTGTAAGAGTGAAAGACTATTGTTAGGTGTTACGTAATCCAAGCAGGTTCATGTTAAAAAAAAAATTTCAATAGTATTTCTTCTTTTTGTAATGTCAAAGAAAAACGAGCTGATGTGCATCACATTACTTCCTTTTACTCCAATTTAATGTCATTTTCTTATTATTGGCAGTTTTAATATGATTTAATAGTTTACTCTCTAAATATCACCAACAGTGACCAAATTAAAACCAGATTTAAAAAAAAAAAATACCAAATTTGTCGCCAAGTTGGGGACAAAACTTAGCGACCAAAAAGACTGGCTATATATCGCCAAGTGTCCGCCAAATTATAACACCACTTGACTTTACATTTAAATTAACAATGATTTCCCCCCAAAAAGGGGCAAAAGACCCCCTTTGGAGCATCCGAATGCAACCAAAAAGGAAGTCCGTTCTTGAGTTATGCGACATACACACAAACATACCTACATACAGACCTCACGAGAAAACTCGTTGTAACTAACTCGGGAATCGTCAAAATGGATGATTCGCGTGTCTATACGTTCTAGGCACTTATCCGCGTGTGATCGAGTCGAAAGAAACTCAACATTCATTCGGGGGTGAGCAAAATGGAAATTAATGTCGATTTTTGAGTGAAATTTTTTTCGCGAATACAATACTTCCTTTTTTGTAAAAGGAAGTAAAAAGGAAGTATTGCATTCTCGAAAAAATTCGCTGTAAAAAACTTTCTGGCGGTGACATTTGATAAACAGATATTCCTAGTTCTTCATGTATTACATTTGAATAAAAGTGCTACATCATCGATACAGAAATATTTCTAAATGTTCCAGTTTCATACAAATTTCAGAGCTATCACCATTCGTCTTGCACACAGTCATGTTATAAAGAGTTATATTTGAGTAATACTTTTTTTTTTCAAAAGCTGTATTAAGTGTTTAGCAACAACCCTTTTTTTACAGTAAAGGAGCTAATCACTTCCAGCAGAACATGTTCCAAAATTGTTGACTGCAACTGGAGAACTGGTTCTTGAAGAATATGACAAACAATTGTATCACGAGAAGTTAGATGCAATGAAATTAAAAACTAGAGGTATTTGGTAACTGTCTAGATTCAAGCAGTAAAACATTGGAAATAGTCTGTCAATGTGGAGGAAATTTATTATTCACATGAGAAAGGAATAAAATATTTAGCGCACTAGATGTAGTAAAGGCAAGAGAAATTTTTATTGTATGAAATATATTAAAAATATAACTTTTAAAACATTATAAACGAACTTTTCTAGTATTTTAAATACAGTTTTAAAATTTTAAATGCTCATTTTATTTTTATTGGGAAATAATTGATAATTACAGCAATTTACTGTAAATGTAACATCAGTCACAAAATCTTTGTATCATCAGTCACGGGTGTTAAATGACTTTTATATATACTTTTAGTTTTTATGTTATTTCAATAAAACAATGTGTTTTCATCAAGTCTAAAATCTCTATTTTAAGGGGAAGAAATCTGTTTAAATTTTACGTTATTAGTTATAAGAGAATTTCAAATCATATATGTCACTTTTCTTAATCTCTCTTCTGCGTAACATCAGTCACGTTTTTTTATTCCTTTTAATTTCATACAAAAAAATTTCCTCAAGTCTGAAAACAAGTGTGGGGACAGTCAGTGGCGGCGCAAGAGCAAAAGTAGACGTCGGCGATGCAGTTTTGCGAGGCCCTTTTAATCATAAAATATTTTCAGACAAATCATTGAATTAATTTTTGTACTAACTATTGGTACTTAGAGTTCCTGATTCACTTAATTGCTACGACAAAAACATTTCGTGACTATTGGCGCAATCAAAAAGTTCTTTTGGTGATAGGGAGAGGGGCGGCACATTGAAGGGGAAGGAATGACCTGATAGAAAGGGGGGTCCGGAGGTACTCCCCCGAAATTTTTTTAAATTTGTTGTTTCAAAACGCCATTTTAGGCTTTCTTTGCTGATGTTAAGGGAAAAAATTTATAGAGGTCTCGGTGGAAATTTCTAGAAATTGAAGCCTTAAAAACGCAATTATAAGCCATATTTATTGACTTTAGGGTCAGAGACTGTCCCAGATCGATTCTTTTGTTTTAAAAAATAGGACAAAATCAATCCCCTGCAAATTCTCGAAGTTGAAGTTTCAAAAACAGAATTTTAGACAAATTTTAAAGATTTACGGGAAGGAAGGGAGCTCTTCCTTCGAAAAATTTTAAAAATTATGGTCCTAAAAACTTTAGCAATATTTTATATTCAGGAGCCAGTCCACTTAAACTTTTTGTTAATGTAGTTTAATAAACCTAATTGCTAATGGTATAAAAGAAAGGCGGTATGGGGACAATTGCCCGAACATTTTCTGAAATTCAAGCCTTAAAATGCGATTGTAAGGCCATATTTTGTAATATTAGGCTCGGTAATTTTTGAAATTCAAACTACAAAAACACAATTTTAAGCGATTTTCGATGTTGTTTAGTGTTTGGGGGCTTTAAGCTGAAAATATCGCGATCTGGAAACGAAATTTCAGACGCTCCATAATGCTTTCGGTGTGCGTGTGTATGGAGGGGGTGTGTGTGTACGGTGGTGGAGGAGGGGGTGTGTGTTCGGAAGAGCAGCATTTTGAATATTTTCTTATTTTAGATGAACTTAGGAAACAAGAGAAAAAGAAAAGAAATAGGACGGGGGGGTGAGGGGAATAGAGTTAGCTGATCAATAAGCTGAAGCTACTGAATTTTTTTAACTTCAGGCCCCGACAGAATTGTGCCCTGCATTTGCTGAGGCTGACTCTGTGCAGTCTCCGCTGCACGTACTATTTTGATTACTTTTGTGTCTGTTGCATTTAATAAGAGCTTCAATTGAAAACATGGAAATTTCTTAAAACTTTTGAGAATTTACTTCTGAGAATTTTGCGAGGCCCTATCTGCGCGAGGCCGTCGGCAGTCGCCGACGTCGCCGACGCCTAGCGCCGCCACCGGGGACAGTGATGTACCTTATATGATGTTTTATATATATCCATCAATTTCAGAAGGAACTATTTTATTTCCAGACAGTGCTGAATTTATAAGTTAAAATAGAGCCAAATTGTAACGTCAGTCACTATGAACATACCCAAAGTTTATTAGTGAATGGAGAAATTATTAGTGAATGCGCAATTTTCATTGTTAATATTTTAAGTAGTTTTGATTGAAAGAATGTTAAATACACAATTTAAAGTGCATTTGCATTAAAAAAAACTCACCCTCCTCCCCCCCCCCCTTTTTTTTAAAATAATGTTTAACATTACTGTTTAAGACGTTTTTCCAGTAAAAGAAATTCATTCTCTCTGTCTTCTCCGGTTAATCTGGTTTCGCTTTCTCGTACGATTTTTTTCTTCATTAGTTTAGTAAGAAAATAGGCAAAACAGAATCGTAGTAGAATGAGCTGTATGGAGATTAACCAAACAGATACTGTTGGCTGTCAATAAAAGAGACCCTTTGTTTACGAAATTGGGAGACAACCTTGAGCCTGTAACCTTACATTGAGAAATTAATTTGATCCGTTGATTAGATGGGAAAGCTTATGGAAACATTCGGTTTATTTACCGGCGCTGAAAAGTGTATTAAATTTATTAATCTTATCTTGCTTGTTCCCTGTCAGCATTCTGATATATTGGACCTATTTTTTAATAAATCAATAGTCATGCCTGATATAAGAAATTTTTAAAATATCGAGAAATGGATTATGTAACGTATTATGTTTTACAGAAAGCAAACGCAAGGCTCTTAAACGTTCGAAAAAAGCATTTAAGCAATTGAAGAAAATGTTCTGCGAACATTTTCTGATTTAATCAAATAGTATGGTGTTGTGAAAGCTACGTTGAATAAATCAATATGCACAATAATATGTTGTTGTGAAAATTGTATGCAGAGTGTTTATAAAGTTTTTTCACTGATAACGAACATTTATTAAAAATAAACTATTTAAAACTTGTGCAAGTGCAATATTAGAAGAGGTGGGCAATGTCGTTCTTTTTAATGATCCGTTCATCAGAGGATCGTTCATTCTTTTGATCCGTTCGTTCAACTCGTTCATTTAAACGACTTCCTTCATTTAAAAAAATGCAGGTGATCTTTCTGCACGCACGTACATTCGAAATGTTTCAGCAGTTCAGAAAAAATCCTTTGAAGGAAAAATATTTAAAATTATCCTTAAGTAAGAAAATTTGCCTATGAAAAATGAATCGAAACAACTTTGTCCCGGTTTAAATGTATAAAGCAATTATAGTTCATTTTGTAAGGTATTTCTTAGTTGTCGAATGGTAAGATATGTTTTCTATTCCAAAAATCTCCGGTTCCATTTCAGCATGTCACAAAATTAAGTTATTAAATTTTCCTACATAAAAAATAAATAAGATGTTTGTGACGTCAGAAAATTTCAAAATTGAACTTACGTGAAATAGTGCACTAATTCTACATAAAATTATCATATTTCCAAGTGTAGTATGGTCACAGGTGAAAATGAAACAAAAAATAATTTTATACGCGTACTTGACGTTACATTTTAAGCGAGCTGAAGTGTGCATCACATGACTTCCTTTTACGCCAATTTAATGGTAATAGCGCCTTGGAGTAAGCAAGGAAACACTAAATATTTTCACCCCTAGTCTCTTGCGAACCGAAGCAAAAAAAAAAAAACGTTTTTCACAGATTTATTTCCCCATTATTGGCAATTTTAATGTGATTCAGTGGTTAACTCTTTAAATATCACCAACACTGACCGAATTAAAACCAGATTTAAAAATTAAAGAAAAAAAAAAAACGCCAAATTTTTTGCTAAGTTGGCGACAAAACTTGGCGGCCAAAATATTGCGATATATTGCCACGTGTTTGAGAAATTATAACACCACTTGAGTCAGCATTGAAATTAACAATGATTTTCCCCCAAAAAGGTGCGAAAGACACCCTTAGGAACATCCGAATGCAACCAAAAGGGAAGGTGCACAACTAGGCCCCACTAGGAGTCAACGTACCAAATTTCAACTTTCTAGGACATACCGTTTTTTGAGTTATGCGAGATACATACGTGCATACGCACATACATATGTCACGAGAAAACTCGTTGTTATTAACTCAGGGATCGTCAAAATGGATGTTTAGGTTGTCTGTATATTCCTAGGCATATATCCACGTGTGGTCGGGTCGAAAAAAAACTTTACATTTATTCGGGGATGAGTAAAATGGAAATTAAGGCCGATTTTTTGGTGAAAATTTTTTCGCGAATACAATACATCCTTTTTTGCAAAAGGAAGTAAAAATGTATATGACGAAATAAATAAAAGATAGAACTACTATATATATATATATATATATATATATATATATATATATATATATATATATATATATATACAGTGGCTCCCAAAAGTGTTCGTACACCTTGAAATTTTGTAGTAAAACCAAAATAACGCAAAACTGAATTGGAATATGAAGTCCAATTTTTTTTCACACCATTCTTACGCCATTCTGAATAAAACTCAGTAGTTTTTTTCAAAATATTGCCAGATTTTATTTCTGAAATTTGTCAAAAAATGAAGAGACGGAGAAATAATACGCCACAAAAGTCGTCGTACACTCAAAGTTTTTCGAATAAATTCATGATTAAAACCATCATATGTCATTTTTTTTTATTATTTTTGCATTGTGTTGACCCTTAAAAGTCATTTGGGCTTTAATTTTTTGTTTATTTATTCCTTAATATTGTGCTTATTACTTTAGAATGACTGGTATTTGAAAAACATCACAAACACAATTCGAAATTTGAATTGTTTACTCACAGTAGCGGTAAATTGGTTTGAAATGTCTCTTAATTAGGTAATTTATACCATTCTATAGTGAAGTGCTTGATAAAATGCTTTAAAGACAAGAATAGGATCGAAAACACGGTAAGAAAAGGTCAACTGGCAAAGTTAACAATGCGTGATCGGAGGTTTACAGTTAAAAAAAATTATGAAAAATACACATTTGAGTGCTGAAAAAATTTCTGCAGAATTGAATGAAACATTTTACGTTTAATTTTCACCTAAAATTGTTCGCCAAGTTCTCTGATTAACTGGATTAAATGGGACCTCTTCCTGCAGAAATTTTCTTGTTCGTGCGAATAACAGTAAGCTTACGCTTCCCGTCGCAAAATCAATGATAAATAAGCTCAAAACGTTTTGGAACAACGTCTTACTTATAGATAAAAATAAATTTAACATTTTGGGTTAAATTGTTGTATAATTGTAAATAAAAGAAAAAATGAGGAATTTAATCTGAAGAACTTAGTTGGATCAGTTAATCAGGACGGTGAAAGTGTTTTAATGTGAGGGTGCATTAGAGCATCAGGACTTGGAAATTTGGAATTTTTTGATTAGATAATGAATCATGCTGTTCATTTAAATATTTTAAAAATCAATTTTAAACTATTAGCCCAAAATTTGGTAAGCGGAAACAACTTTGTTTTTTATCGAGATAACGATAAGAAGCACACGTTTGCGTTTGGTGCCTCAAAAATTGTCCTTAAGCTTAGAAATACCCCCTCAATCTCCAGATTTGAACTTAATGTAACATATTTAGAGATATCTGGGGGCTAGATTACGAAAATACAGCTTTGAAACGAAAACAGAGCTAGAAACAGTGAGACTCAAACTGGGGTTGAACACTTACTCAGAAATTACGCAAAAAAAGAAAGAAAAAACAATGAAATCTATTCCCAGACGTTTAAAAGCTCTTGTTGATACTGCATGATGTTCTACTAAATAATAACTTTGTAAAAAGTTAGATTATTTACTAATTTTTTGACATTTTTTCCAAGTGTACAAAGACTTTTGTGAGATAAAATTTTCGGCAATTTTTCGTTTTTGATTTTTTAAAAATTATGTTTTAATGTTTTATTAAAAATTTTCATGTAGTTTTGTTAAATATAGATCATAGATCTTATAATAAAATACCTATTCCGAAATATTAATTCTAACCAATGGATAATGGCCTTTTTCATTGAAAATCGTAGGTGTACGAACACTTTTGGGAGCCACTGTATATAAACGGGCTGTAATATAAAACACGAGAATAAAGAAATATTCATTAAAACTATGTACGTTAAATGTACATGAAATTAATAAAAAAATATTACAATTCATAAAACGTCTGCTTTTTAAATAAGAATTGGACTAAGTTTTGGAAACTGACCTTTTTTGACTCAAAACAACCATCTGTCAGCAATGACATCTACCCGCCCGAAAGAAAGAGGTGCGTTCCTTCAAATATTTTTTTTCAGCTAGCTTCAAAAGTATTCAAACTTACCAATAAAATCGGAAAAAAAACCCCGCAAAACTTTTTTTAATAAGGGAAAAATTTAGAAAGTAATAATCCTTATAACAAATATCTGGATATTGAATGTAAAATAAGAGACTTGAAAGTCGCCAAGGAAGTTAAAAATAAAGCGAAATCAATATAAATGGTAGTTGATAGGAGGGATGTTATAGAAGACAAAAGGATCGCCAGAAAAGTGACGAAAGGTATTTTTAGAAATAATTTTGGCGACAGAGAGAAAGCGTAAGAAGGATTTTAGTAGTTGCATGGGGCAGGGAGTGGAAAGTCCAAACATTTTGTTAGTAGCCCAACAAGTTACACAAAACATTACGAATGGATATATTGGAAAAGTGCAAATGCAACCGTTAAAAATAATCATAAATAAAACAGAAAGTAAAAGGTTCGAAATGAATATTTTGTACTACACTGAGAAAAAGTAAATTTGATATTCATTGAGAGTTAAAAATTTGAAGATAAATGTAATTAAAAGAAAAAAAAAATACGATTTTACCACAATGTGCATCAATACAATGTTCCAAACTGCTACCGTTCAAAAGAACAGTCGTTAATTTTTAAGATGAAAGAACGGATCCGTTCATTTTACGAAATCGTTCTTTTTGACATTTTCGTTCATGAACGATACATCCCTAAATATTAGCTAGAAGCTTGTAGGTTGCGCTACCGTCGAAAACTGAGAATGGCGTCGATGAGAGAACAAAATACCAGGGGTGACGTGACGTGGGGTATTGAGGTTCAATCAGCGAAATTTATTGGTTTTAACACATATTGTCAAAACTAATATGACTAATTTACAAAACTAAGGTTTCAAAACTAATATGCATTTAGCAACTGTAATGACCAAGCCCTCATCCCCCAAAAAGAATATTCTGGCCAGGCGCTAGTGCCTGGCGCGAAGTTGAAAATCGTCTAAATATTCTCAGAACTACAAAAGTGTAGAAGTGAAAGGATCAAAATAAACAGAAAATTCTATTTAAATCTCAAGTAAGGATTGAAATGATTTTTTTTAAAAATCACTGAAAGACTATAAGCGCTATGTATAATGATTTCGCTTTTAGAAGCGTAATTTAGTAAGAGAAACAAATTCTAAATTAGCGTTCAAAAGCACTGGCATAAATCTACGGTTGAAATTTTTCCGAAACGTCTGTTAAAGCATTGGTGTAAACCTGACTTTTTCTACTGTTTAAGAATGACGTCCTTTCATGTTAGTTTTTTAGTAGGGGAACTCCTCTGAAAGGCTCTCGACAGGTAAAATGTAGCACTGATGCATGTCGATTTCTGAATTAAGTCAATGAATTTAATGAACATAACACCTGACAATTTCCTTTATTTTTATAAGAGTTCTGTTTTGTTTTAAAATTATTCTTGATTTTTTTTTAATTTGTAAAATAATAATTTTTTTTTAAACATTAAAAAAAAAAAGAAAGCACGTGTAGTAGTAGGGACTAAGACTGATGAACACTATTGAAGAATTTCCGTGTTTGTAAATAAGAAGGGAGGCTTTTAGTTCTACCCAAACCTCACTGAGTCCGTTTTCAACTTTTCTTGTGCAGATGAGTAACTTACATGGTTGCCATTATCCACCACGAGTGGTCATTTGAGTGGAGATCTACTCAGCACCATGATTTCCAGAGTTTAGGTTTTCTCATAAGATCTATTCAGTAGAGATCTTGAGTTTTTGGAATTATGTTTGAAATTCTCGAGTTTTGGGCTTTATTGATGGAAACGATATATTTATTAGATATTTTAAAGCTAAAACATAATATTTTGAATAAAATATAATTTCTTGGCTATGCAATTGGGAAAAGAGGCTTCTTTCATGCACTTGCTGACTATCGTGAAAGACTAAAACTGGAGAATGTAAACTTTCATTGGTGATTGACTAGACTTGTTTAAGCTTTAGCCGATATCTTTGATATGTAAATGCTGAAATTTACCGGCTAATTTCAACACTTTAATTTCGGCCTCTCACTGTGACAACTACATAAAAATATTGCGTTAGGAAGAAACGGGGGAAAAAAAAAAGAAAAAAAAAATCCCACCTTTAGTCCTATAGGTCTCATTTTCTTGTACTAAAACTTTAATAAAAGCTTTTTTCTTTTATTTCTTGCTGCAGAACTCTTTTACACCATTTTTCTTGCGAAATAGTTTCAAAGAAATAGTTGCAGAGATATTAATTTTAGTATACTATATATTTTTATTTTTGCGTCATCGTTTTTACGTTTAATAATCGACAAAATAATAATCAATAATAGTAGCAACTACAAAAACGTGAATACATTTTTAGAATTATTAGTTATATGATCGTGGGTTTTCTTGCCTAGATCTTGTGAATTTTGTGAGCCCAATCTTGGATTTTGCGAAAAATACGAATGACAGTCCTGCTCAGCAACCTTTAGTGTAATGCTACCAACCAAAAGAGCTACAAAGTAGTTGATCCAGTTATCTCTTCCAGTTAGTATAATAGAAACTGTAATTTAAAATAGATAAATAAACTTCGTAATTTACGATTGCGTTGTAACAATAATTAAATTTTGTTTAGAATAACAACCATAAGTTATCAGTCGAGTTTTTTTTTTTTTTTTTTTTTGCATAAAATAGAAAAACAAGCGCGTATTGTTAAGTTTGATCCTTACAAATAGTTCTCTCACTTTTGCTTTCATTGATTTTATGCGACTAAAAACAATGGCACAAACCATTTAGCATCAAATACGTAAAAAGTGTTCTGTGTGAAGACTGATGACATTTAAAAGTTGATAAACCATCCTCCTCTTAAGATGTAGTGCATCAGTGTGAGCAATTAGCATGGGCGACCATTAAAAATAGTGATGATAATAATAAACGCTCTGAGTTCATTTTTATTATACACACTTTGAAAAGATGCTGCAAGAAAATATTGTAAATAACTCATGTTGCACACTTGTTTAATTTTAGTAAATCAAGAATTTTTAAACGGACTCTGTTTTATTTGTAGGACAAGTTTGTTTTTATTAGACAGTATTTAATGCGAAGAAATCACGTTAGCTAAGCTACATTATCGGTTGAATCTGATTTACAGTAGTTTCAGTTATATTTACCTTTAAATATATTGTTTATACACACAAGTCTCTTGTTTTATTTATTGTTTGAACAGGAAACGAAATTTGAAGGACAGCAACTTTAATAAGAATTTTAATGTGTGTGTTTAGTATATATTAAAACTCTTGACTGAATAAACTATTTCGTGGGAGAAACGGGACTCTTGCGAAGTTTTAACCTTCTTGATCCCTTATCTATAATAGTTATCATTCTTCCTGGAATAAAATGTCCTTTAAAAGGAAACAGAATCGGTTATTGGCATTTGTTAGAAGAAACGAGAAAATATTTCGCAGCACTGCGCAATGACTCATAGATCATGGCGCGTTCCGAAAGCGTAAACATAAAGGGTGGACAACATGAATTTTCAAGTCACGAGCATTTTAGATGCATGGGTTTCGTGTTTGAAAACTTTTAAGTCACTGACATTTGAAAGCTCAATTGCTTGACCTCGATCTAAACAGAAATTCATTTTCATGTTGATTCTCGAGGGTTCGGAATGTATTGAAAGTTATTGCAGCTACGACATTCATTAGGAGGACCTTTGATTACTTAATAATGAAACATTAGACGAATGTTATAAACTCTTATCTTGGGTTCACGCATTTGATATTAAATGCAAACAGCAATATTTACATGTCTCAAAAATCCGACTCAACAAAATTTTTAATCTGATTTAAGCCGCTGAAGGATTGATCGGCGCTCCTAATTTAATCTTCACAGCAGAAGTTCTCTCAGAGTTACTAATATTGTACAGTTTTTCGATTTCATCATATATATTATTTATCAAATGTGTTTTTTGTTTTTTGTTTTAGTCACAACGCCATAATTTCATGAATTATTCATCAAATTTCATCAGTAAGGTATCATTTTATCATCGAAGACTTTTTTCACCGAAATATAATCAGAAAACTCACATTGTAGTGATTTTTCGAAGGAATCGGTTTATTCTGATTTTAATACGCGTCAGTTTGTTAAAGCGTCGTGTTAAAAACGTGAGGATCGTGTGTTCGGTCCCACTATGGTTTTTGTCGTTTTTAAATGAATTTTTTTGCTCAGAATAATTTTGATACAAATTTCCAAGAATATATAATCTAAAGGCATTGCAGGATTCTGAACGATAGTTGTAGTGTTGCATTAAAATCTGAAAAAAAAGCAGTATCATGAATAATATTTTTTCAAGGCGGTGATTTTCTATATTTTGTTCCACAGTTCTTTTAAAAATTGTTCTGTGCTGTTAAATTTCGTAGATTTTGAAAAGAAAAAAGATGAAATGCAATTAAAAAAATAATAAATGAATTGAAAGTTATAGTTTAAAACAAATCAAAATTTTTACACCCAAATTGAAATTTCAGAGTTCTCTCTTTTTTTTTTGTAGCAACAGCATTTTTTTAAAGATAAATAATTTAATTGCTTGCTATATGTGTTTATTTATACTTATTTATGTTTTTGTCAGAGCAAAACTACTTTTTAAGTAAAATATTTTTTTTTCTAAAAAAATAATAGTGAAAGAAAAAAAAACAGAACGGTAAGAACTTTAAATTAAATCAATTATTTTATTAAAGCTTAATCCAGGGCTTTTTTTTTTGTTTAAACAAAAAAGGTTTTACAATTTTATTTCAATGAAACATTTTTTTTTATTTCCATCCAAATCAGCATGAAAATTCAAATTTTGTAAAGCATTAAAAAATACAGTCCGTCTAACTGGCACTTTTTTTTTCTATTGCGAAGTAAATCATTCACCAAAGTCACAAAATATGATCGCGGAATAACTTGATTTGAGTAAATTATTTGTCCAGTTTAAGTCCAACACAGGGAATTTTGTTTCTCCAGAAATGGAAAAATTTCCTGTGATGTTCTTAAATCTTTTACAAAGAAGCATCATCCTGTTTTTCATTATTTTGGTAGGTGCTGGAGGAGCTCAAAATGTTTTCTTGGGATAGCTTTTCTACTGTGGTAAATTTCTATAAAATATATGAGTACAGAGTCGCATTCTCACCTTCGGATAGGTCTTTTTTTTTTGAAAAATACTTTTCATTCGCTGATCAAGCTCGTCAAATGTTCTCTAATTCTGCCCTTTCTTCGGGAATAAGAATGTGCTTTGTATTGTTTCACATTGATTAAGGAGCTGATAACCGCAATTGTCGCAAGTAATAAAAGAGAAAAAAAAAAATCCAAACCCTTTTTTAAACAACGATTTTGCGGTTTTTTTTTTAATACAAAGATAGTTTTTTGTATGAAAGTGTTCTTAAATATGGTCACAGGTGAGACAAAAAGAATGCAATTAGCTTTTTGTCTTATCGCTTAATATTTTGATTAAATCGGGGTAATCATTTTTTTTTAATCTTTACATTTGATACAAAGATACTCCTGACACAGTTAGATTTTGTTAGACAATTTGTCATTTAAAACAATTTATTTGCATGCGTCACGTGTGAGACGTCCAAAATCAACCTCTTGTAACTTGCTTATTAATTAGTTAATATTTTTACTCCATTATTAAATTAATGTTGAAATAAATTAAAGATTTTGAGAACAAAGGTTTCATTGTAAAGGAAGCATATTTCATTTGTTGGGAAACAAAGTTTAAAGTATTGAAAATTTTTTGTATAGGACCATATTCCATAAAACAAAGTATTGTCACTTTGTCCTGCAGATGACGGTTGATATATTTTATTAAAAAGTAATTATTTAAATAAGTAATGAGGAAATCTTTTGCTTTTGAAATCACACATTCGTTTGTAATTTGTTAAACTATAAAATTTTTATTATTACCCTTTTAAATTATTATTTTTAATGAAATATATGGGGCGTTACGTGCGGGACAAAATCACCGTCTTCCGTGAAATGGCCCAATACTATATATAAAAAGCTTTTCTTTTTGACCTTTAGAGAGATTTAAGTTTCCATGAAGAACTTTTAATACGCACTCTCACAAAGCTTTAATAATACGGTTGAAAGCTTTTTGGGTAACTTTCTTAGCATTTTTACTTTTCACAATTACTTTAAGAGACTTCAAACTTTGATCTGAACACGCAGGCATCATTATAAGGAATAAAGATATTCAACTTCTTTTTACTACTAGTTCCAAATAACAAAATCGCGAAGTATTCTATCGCTTTTACTACTGCACAATACGGTGGGTTAACTGAGCACATTCTATGTATAGGACTCAAATCTTAAACTTTTGGACAGCTTAAGGTCTTCAAAATTGTAACATGTACGTGAAATCGAAAATTGCAAAATTGTTTGCTTCTGTAATTCCTTCACATTGATAATCAAAAAGTCTTTTAGAAAATAGGAAACGATACGTATTTGCAATTTGAATCTGTTAATTCGCCTTCAATCCATACTTAATTTTACCCATGAATAGGAGAGGTTTGATTACAGTGAGACAGGGAGAATAGTGGAATAACAGTAATTTATCTTCTGTTTAAATATTTTCAGCCAGTTAAAACTTTTGAAAAGTAAGTCGATATACTGTGAACAATATTAAAGAAAACATTTTGCTTTCAAATATAATATAAGAATAACAAATATGTCATCATAGTTTGAACCCATCGAAATGAAATACCTCCACCGTTTGTTGCACTGTTTCAAAAAAGCTAGATAAACTTTAAAGACAGGTGTTATTAGTCTTACATTAGCCTATTAGTTAACGTTCTTTTTTTGTCTAAAAATGGTACCAAATGAGTTTACATATTTCAATGAGGGACAGTGAGACACCATTAATTCGTGTGTCGCTGTTCCCTTGGCAATTTTAACTCAAAAGTGGAGAAATTATACATTGAATTGAATTAAATACAAACAACCTGTTAATGCTAATAATTATAAGAAGAGAAGATTGAAAGCCTTTCACCAACAAAAACAGAAAGGTTTGAATGAAATTATGGCTATTACATCTTAATGTTATTGGAATATTAGCTAAATTTCTACTAAGTCCTATCACATATTTATTTCTACTTCTCACTTATTCTACTAATGTTTTTAGTTGCATTTCAATGCGTTAAATGTGAAAACATTCATTTTCATTTTGAAACCGCCTAGGGAAAAAAAAAGTCAGACCAGCTCTGGAGATTCTCTGAAAACATTAAAGAAGCTGTTGTACTACTGTTAGACAACGACTACAATAAAACAGTTAAAGCTTTCCATTCTCATCAAATGCTACACCCATCATAAGATGACACTTCAAAACAGTTTACCAATGCAGAATCTTCTAAATCATCCTAAGTCCCGAACAAACGCAAATATACAAAAGCAAAACCAAGAAAAGAAACCAATGCACATGTTGTATTAAGGGAAAACTATTATCTTAGCAGATAGTTTTGCGCGACTTATCAAATGGAGACTTCTATAGTTCAAATAGAAACCAAACTCATTTACTTTCAGCTGGCGACAACAAGATGCTTGAGACGGGTTGGTTTTGTTCTTGTAGAATATAGAGTATATGGAGCTTTCAGCTTGAGTATATCCATAGTTAATGATAAATATCAAATATGTTCCTTCTATTTATACTAAATGGAAGATTTTTATATTTCTTTTGAAACAATACGATTGTATTTACACATGCATATAGTATATGCCCTTTTCTCCCATTTATACGAACAAGATTTATTTACCTATCTTTATTAACATTTTTAGGATTTTTTCTTCCTTATCTATCATAAAAATAACTCAGGACCATGATCTCAAAGTGCCATACTTCCAGGGATGGACGCTGTTTGGTTCATCTGGAAGTCTATAAGTTGTCTTTTGCTTGTGTTTAGGCCATTTATATTTTTGATTTTCCGGGGGATACATTAATTCCTTCCCGTTAACAGAAAACGGTCTCACCACAGCGGTTGGCTTCATACTTATCCAGAACCCAAATTGATTATTTCAACAGAGTCATCTCTCTTTTATGTCATGAATCAATTCTTTGACAATATTAAAATAATAAAAATTTTCATTTTTTTCATCAAAAATTTTCTCATGAAAAAAAAAATGCTGATGATTGTGTTACAATGCTTGGCTACTGTTATTTTTAAAAATGCATTTGAGACAGTGAGACGCAAAAAGATGCGAGTGGAAAGAATTGGTTTTAGTAGCTCTTGTGGGTGCTGCTATGCATCATGGTTTAGAAAAATATTTCAATGAAAGCCTACCTAGGATCTGGACTTTAAATGTGTTTTCTCGAAATTATAAAAAGTTTATTTACATCTCTTTGCTTCTAACTGCCTCCTTTAATCATAAATAATTTTAGAGATACATATTATAAAATGTATTGCTGCAAAAGAGTTAATTTTTAATAGAAAAAAACTACACAGTTTTAAAAATATGCTAAATTAACTAGTTCCTTATGTAACTCATTATCTCTGGAATTATGTGAAGAGAGAATTCATAATGATTCAATTTGTCTAGACAATTTTTTAAAATGTACTTGGTCTTAAGATATCGTTAAAACTATCATAAAATATTGTTACCCATTCCGAAGCAATTCGCAAACATTTAAAAAAAAAAAAAATAAATAAAAACAATTATCCTTCTTATTTAGTAATTTTTTTTTCTTAAGTCCCAATGTAGAAGTTATTGTGTAGAAAAAGACATTACAACTCATGCATTAATGCTAAAACTTTCCCTTTTGTCAAAATAAAACGAAACATTCTTAATATATTTTCTGCTTGAAAAATGCCAGATCAACAACATTAAGACCCTTAAAAATATGTTGTTGAAGTTCAAAAGTTTATTTTACTACTGCTGTTTAATACATACAATAATGTAGTAAAAAAACTTAATTCCCATAACGAATTATGAGAAACAGAATGCTCGGAACAGCTGTTTGACTCTCACACTTCGAACATGTGGTTCTGTCTCCTTGATCCCAGCTAACTTTGAGATATAAAATATTTTCTATTCTTTAAAATGCAGATATCGTGAGTAAAGAAGGCCGCATTGCTTTTAATGAAAGATATGGAAGTAAATATTTTGTGATCCCAAGTGAAGTGTTTCACACCGCCTCATAGATAATGATTCAGGTAGAGATCGCAAGCTGAAGGTGATAATAGAATTTAGTTTCTTCGATTAGGGGAACTTCGATCATTTAAAGAAAAAGGATGAATTAAAAATGAATTGGAGGTTTGGCAAAGGACTCAACTCCTTTTCAGCCACGCTTTTTTTTTTTTTTTTTTTGCATTCAGTACTTTAAGTGCCCTAATTTTCCTTCTTCTACTTCTTCGAAGTAGAAGAAAAAAAAATATTTGCACAACTTTAAATTGGTTTGGAGGATGACATTACTTTTGTCTTCTATCTCTGATACCCAGCTGATGAAGCCCGATGTCTCGAATATTTACTATGTTTACTACTACTGATTTTGGTTCAATGCTTGCTCGGTCTACATCCAATACATCAGTTTTCATATTTTATTTTGCTCAGAGAGTTAGAATTTCGTTACAAGTTAGAGCTTTCATTTTGTTTGATCATATTTCATGATTTCCTTCGCAACTGGTCAGAGTTCATCAATCCTATCACACATATTTTACGACACTTAATCCCTGCGTTTAGTTTTGTTTCAACCATTGTCTGGTAGGATTTTAATCAATTAAATATAGAAAAATAACTTTTTACGGATTTAATTTAATATAATTATTAGTTGAACAAGCAAATTTAAGACAAAGTTTGAAAAGTTTTACCGTAGAATATGTGGATGAAAATATTCTTGATCTTGAATACAAGACAAATTTTTTTCAAACATTCAAATCTTAAACTTTAACGTTTACGTTAATTAATAAAGAAAAGTATATATGGTGAACCTACCTTATTTCGTGACATACCTTACTCTGTGATACGAAACATTTATTTTACCACGGAGTTAGGTAGGTTGTGTACACTTAATTTGACATGTTCCTCATAGATGGCAGGATGTTGTCCAAACCCAGGCAAAGCTTTGGAGGTCTCCGGCAACTGGTTTATTGTGTAGCCATTTTGTCAGTTAGAAGAGAACAGTGTGCACGTGGTGTGACTCCTTGCAATAATTAATGTAAGTTTTTATATGTAATCTCTTAAGAAAATTAATATTTCTTACACTAATATTTAAATTAATACTATAATGAATGTGGTATTTATATTAATTTCTTGTTTTTGTGTGTAATAATCGTAACGGAGGCTTACAAAAACACAGTTATTTCTTATGAAATTTTGCTACTTTCAGACAGATGGCGCCTATTTACAGCAAGCTAGCCGGTGGGAAAAAAGAGAAAGGTGGGAACAAACGGAAGAAATACTCAAAGGAAACACTTCAACTCGCAGTGAGGAAGGTAGTGGATGAAAATTGGTCAGTGCACAAGTCTGCAAAAATTTTTTTCATCCCATGGAGCACCTTGAAAGACTACATAACACGCTGTGAAGGTGACAGTGACAGTGTGGATGTGAGAAAAGTGGGGAGACCGTTTGCTCTAGGCCCAGCAACTGAAACTTCGTTAGTGAAATTTTTCATTAATATGCAGGAGCTTGGGTTTGGTTTGACGGTCAGTCGAATCAGGCACATAGCATACTCCCTTGCTGAGAAGGAGTGTGCTTCAAACAACAAACCGTTTCCATTCAGCGACAAGAAAAAATGTGCCAGTTGGAAGTGGTGGCGTGAGTTTCGTCGCAGATACAATTTAGGCCTAAGAACACCCGAAAATTTGTCCCAATATCGGGCAAACAATTCTAATAGGGTGTTACTCAATGATTTCTACGACAAACTCTCTGAGGTTTATGGAAAGTTTCCAGAAGGCATCAAACCTCAACAAATTTGGAACTGCGACGAAACGGGGCTGTGCTACGTTGTGAAGTCTGGACGAGTTGTTACAAGAATAGGCAAGAGGTTCGTCTATAATCGAGTAATTGTTGACAAGGCTGAAACTCACACCGTTTTACCTTGCATCAATGCCGCAGGTGAATTTGGACCTACTCTACTGATCTTCAAAGGCGCTAGAATGATTGATGGTTTGAAAATTGGGGCGCTTCCAAATGTAACAGTTGCAGTGTCTCAGAGTGGCTGGATAAACTCAGAGTTATTTCTGATGTGGTTTGAAAAATTTGTCCAGGGGATTTCCTCGGCAAGGCTTGTGGTACTATTAATGGATTCACATGCGAGTCACATAACTCCTGAAGTCATTGCAATGGCTTCAGAGAATGATATCATAATTGTAACATTTCCAAGCCACACAAGTCATTTGCTACAGCCTTTGGATGTAGCAGTATACCGGCCTTTGAAATTGGCTTGGCAGAAACACCTGAGGCAGTTTCAAGAAGGTAATCCGCTGAGAAGACCAGGAAGATTCGATTTCCATGGGATGTTCAGTCCCGCTTTTCTGGAAGCATTCAGCAGAGAAAACATCATTTCTGCATTCTGCAAGGCTGGTGTTTTCCCACTAAACAAGATGAAAATTCCTGATGAAGCCCTGACAACAAACGTGGATAACAGGTGTATGGATGAAAATTCCCTGTCAGTCAGCAATGCACCTGCTACAAAAGAAGGCATCGATGATGTGTTAAAACTACCTGATTTTACAGCACGTGCTCCAAAACCTGCAAGGAAGAGGCGTGATCCATCAGCTGCAGTTCATCTTCCAGGGGAGAAATCATGTGGTAATACTTCCACCTCCAGTACCAGTTCCAGTACTAGTGACACTACCAAATCCTGTGTCAGTGCCAGTACCAGCAGTTTGGTTAAAGCCAAAAAGAACACCAATAAGAGCAAAGGTGAAGCTGAAGATGAATGGTTCTGCCCCAACTGTAATGAAAGTTACTACAAAGGACATAACAATAGCCCATGGATCCAATGTTGTTTTTGTTTAAATTGGTATCATGAAAGTTGCCAGGCAGTTGACTCAAAAAATCCACCAACAGTGTTCATGTGTAGTGTATGTGCACGTAATGAAGAAAATGAGTGACAGTGATTAAGTCATTACCACGAAGTTAGGTACACTGACTCACGGAATAAGGTAGACTATCACGAATTTAGGTACATGTGATACTTTTTTGGAAAATAATTAAATTACATTATATTATCATGTATTAATTCTGTTTGATGGTTTAATAATTAAGAATAAAGTTTACTATGTCTATGGAAAAAATATCAAGTCAATAAATTCAGAAAAAATTATCGATTATACTGTTTGAATCCTTAGTATCACGAAATTGGGTAGGTTTACCCTATATATATATATATATATATATATATATATATATATATATATATATATATATATATATATAATGTGTGTGTGTGTGTGTAGGATATGTAAGAAAAGCGTGAGCACTTGATAGAAAGTAGCAGACTCTGAGAATGATCTCTATTTTTTTACATTTATTAGGTCAAACTCTTCAAGAGCTAAAAAGGAAAAAGAAAAGAAAGAAAGAAAATTAATTCAAACGTTTAGGCAAAAGAATTTCATCTCATAAAGTTATCTCAAAAGAATTTGTTTTTGATCTAATTATAATGAGATCGAAGTTACATTTTTATCCTTTATTCAGGAAATGTTATTATATTATTTTTTGCCTGCATTTTATTACTGCATGCATATTGCTTGTTGTACAAAAAGAAGATTTTCTATTCAAAGCCTGTCAGAAGCGTGACATCACTAAAAAATTACTTACACTCTAAATTATAAAAATGGATGCCCGTTTTGTTTCTGTGTGTATGCTTTGAACTAAAAAACTTCAACTTCTAAAAATGTTAAAGAAAGACGTTGTACTTCTCCTATTTCTTTTTCATGACGTATTTGGAAAGTTTCAATATCTGCTGTACTCCTGCGATTTCATTTACGCAATTTTCAAAAATGCTATTAACAGATTATATTCTCCGTAAGAAAATATCAATCGTTTTGTTTTTCTGGTAAATATTTGAGCGTAGCTACATAATTGAGCCCTTAATATAACGCAAAATATTTTTTAAATATTAATAAAAAATGCTTTCTGAATTATTCATTATTTTCAGCATTTGTTTTCTAATAATTCCCTTAAACAAGTGTTTCTCGACCTTTTAGTATTTTCTCATAATTTCCATCGTGCTTCCCTTCTTCTAATAAAACAAATAATAATGCATTTTAAGTACTTTTAATCTAAAGCTGCACTACGACCTTAAACAAAAGTTTTACAGACACTGAAAATTTCTTTTTGAATCAAACAGTATAGATTCCTAAAATTGTTTAATAAAAACAGCTCCATTTCAGTTCAATATGTTTTACTAAATCTGTTACCCTTGCTAAATTTATTTTTCGGTGATGCCGTTACGCTACATAGGAATTCGTTTTAACCCAATTTTAGAGCTTGCTTATACATAACTTAAATTTCGTCAAAGAACGATTGAAATTTCAGTCTTAAATTCAATAAAGAATTCACAACAATCAATAGCGATAAATGTTAAGTTGTGAGCTTTTAAAAATGCTCAGCTTATTAACTTTTAGTGGAAGCTCAACCAGGAGGTGTGATAGTTCTTGAAAAAACATCTATCTTATGCAACATCAAGAAGAGCCGAAGTTAAAAGTAACTTGTTTATTATGGCTATGATATATGCAATGACATGTTAAACGAAATATTGAGAATGCGCTTTTTACAATATTAAGTAGCTCATTATACTTTAAGTGACTTCTGAAGCAAACATTCTAAGTCAAAGTATAAAACGTTAAACATATTGAGCTATGATATTCATATCAAGAGCAGTAAGCTAAAGGTATCGGCAAAAACGGACAGACTAAATTGAGCTGCCGAAAAACAACCAAGTCTGACTTGGGTTGAAACTAGTGATGTGCCGGATCGTTAAAAAAGTAGATCCGCGGATCCGGATCCGGATCCGGATCATTAGGGTCAAGATCCGCGGATACGGATACGGATCTCAAAATGTTTTTGCCCAATTCATCTATCCAAGTGTAAAATTTATTACGGAAGATATTCCCGTCAATATAAAAACACTGTTTCTTCATAAAATGTCATCTACGGCGAAAATATAATTAAGACTATGATTTACTCTTTGAAGAAAAACAGAAACCCCATATCAATAACAAAAACTAATATTGAACTAAAAATTAAAAGAAAAACATGTCTCAGAGGGCCGTTGGCTTCTGAAATGATACCTTGTAATTTAAACAGGGAATAAAACCTAATTTAAACGGATTTTAAGAGTCGTTTATTCAGATATTTAAAAATTTTTAGAACAGAAAAGATCCGTTTAAGATCCGTCAAAAAAGTAACGGATACGGATACAGATCTTTATTTTTCCTCGGATATCCGCGGATACGGATATCCGGAACATCACTAGTTGAAATTGAAAGGGAAGAGAATGAGACAAAAGGCCGGGAGCTTAAATGCTACTGGCAATTTGCATATTCTGCTGACGCGATCTTGTTGAAAAAAGGAAAGAACGAATGAGAAAATAAACTAATGCAAATTAAGGTTGCCAACACTTTTGGAAAATAATTTACCTCCTTTCGTAGCAATTAATTTAAGATACAATATTTAATGTTTAAAGTGAATTAAAATTTCAGATACTGTTTAAGGAAATACTTTTCAACCAGCGCGAAAAGTGTATTAATTGTCACTCAAAATTGATTTTTGAGCAGACCAAACAGACATTAGTTACTTACCGATTTCTTTCGACGAAATTTCAGGAACTAAAGTTTGCAGGGATATAATGGTCCAATCGTTGAGTCCTGGAACACTCTGCATGATTGTACGTTTTAGATTATATACTAGATTGCGTTTTTTTTAGTAAATTTACAAATGTTTCAACATTGTTTCGTTTTTTTCCTCCCCCTTTTAGAATTATCATGCGCCGTACGGTGGCGCTCCCGACTGATTGAAAATAGCTGCATTATGCTAAGAAATAATTGCTATGCTCTTTATTCCCGTTATATGCAACAAAAGAAAACTAGTGGTGAAATTTTCTCATTATATTAATAAAGAAGTGGAAAAAGTCAGTACAAGTAAGTTTTGTTTCTAGCAAACTTTTATTTAAAATAAGTGTTACAATTTTTAAAATCAAATCTCATTTATATGTACCTTAAACAAAATCTCTGTGGACAGCAAAATAATCCAAAAAAGTTTTCAATGTGCAACTCAAAGTTGTTCATGTCAAAAGCCATGATGGAAAAATTGGTTTTGTCCAAAAGAAATAATATTAATAATAATGCTTATAGATATTTTCATACTTAGAAATTAAGAAATAATAATAAGACACAACAAATAATGTATTATCAAAACTTTTTGGCATGGTTTCTGTGCAAAGTATTTCACAAAGCAATCTATTAAGAAGCTAGTAGGAATTAAAAAGTGTAACATTTTGATGTTTTATGTAAGAGGTTACGTCTGGTGTACAGCATGGTTTAAAACATTTCAATGAATAAATCCCTTTTGTACTCTGTTTTAATTTTTTCTTTAGTTTATAACGGCGATTTTGGAACCATACCTTCACCTGTCGCTCCGTCAATTGCAAAAAATGCGACAGCTTAATCCTGTCCAGTTTTGATAAGTATATTCGCTTGTTAAATGCTTGTTCCAGTCCATATGTTTGAATACTGTTAAAACCACGCTTGCGTCTTTTAGCTTCGGCTATAGTTTTCGCTGCATTGAACAAGAGGGCAGATTCTGATGCGCCTGAAATAAAAGTAGTATACACAAAGAAAATTTTACAGTATGAAAACACATTTTACTTTTACACTTTGATCATTGAGAATGTGGACATTTCGGCGAGTTATGCTGTAATAGTTGTAACTCCTGCGTATGTATATAGATACACAGCGGCGTCTCAACCTTTTAGTACTCGCGACTCTGTTTTCAATCATAATTTTCATCGTCTCTTTGCTCTTTTCATTATTCAACAGCATTAACAATAATGTATTTTAAGCATTTTGATGTTAAAGCTACACCACAGCCCTACCCTTAAACTATAAAAATTTGTGTTCTACGTCTACTAAATAATAAGTCCCCACTGCTTTCATGAAATGATGTTTTGGTTCAATATTTTTTGCTTAACGCTTTAGATAAGTAACTGAACATACATATATTTATAAAATCTTAATTATTACTAATGATCAAATGATTCTTATAAAACACCTCACCCATAGTATCAAAACCAGCTCCATCATTTTTTTTTTTTTTTTTTTTGTAATTACAAATGGGGGAAAACAATTCACTTTTCCCACTTAATTTTTCCAAAAAAAGATTTTTTTATTGTTTGAAAAACATTTAGTAAGCAAACTTATTTTTGATTCTTTCTGAAATTTACAGTACTGTTTATTCATTTACGCATACATATAATTTGGATTGAGCTGGTTTTGAAATACAGTTGACTCTCTATTAAACGACTTTCAAGGGACCACAAAAAATCGTTCTTAAGTAGAATTCGTACTTAAATAAAATGCTTCTAAAACTACAGTGGAGCATCCGGGACCGTGAAAAGTAGTCTTTTAAACAAAGAAAATCGTTAAATAGAGCGTCTTTAAACAGAGAGAAAACCAACTGTATATTTACCTTATTTTACTTCCATTTCTTACTTTTCCATTCAAATTCCAATTCAAATTCGTGTGCTTTCTCATTTTTGTACCTTGCACTAGCTTGTGCAGGCAGAAATGTGAGTTGCTCAAACAATTTAGTTATAATAATTTGATTTAAAAAAACTTTTAAAAGTGCATAGATTGAGCTGGATTTAATACTAAATGCCTCAGACATATTGTTAGCATTCATCAGCCCGGCATAGGAAAGTGACTGAGCTGGAGATGGAAAACCTCTTAAGGAAGCCAAGAGTGCGAAACAAACTGGTAGCTAATATAGAATTAGCAGACCAGACGAGTGACCGAAGCACGACGAGTGTTTCGCACTCTTGGCTTCCTTAAGAGGTTTTCCATCTCCAGCTCAGTCACTTTCCTATGCCGGGCTGATGAGTGCTAATAAGCACGAAACTGCAGTCCTCGGCCGGAAATGACTGAGCTGGCGGTGTATTTCACGTATTTCTGCTTTAGCCCTGGCTAATGGGCTGTAATTTACTGAATATAATGTTAGATTTTATTATTGTAAAGTTCGCGTCACATAAAATTGAGCGCTTGTTAAAGTTCAAGTTTACTGCTTTCAATTAAATAGCTACTTGTATTCCATTAAAGAAACATCTAGATTTCAATCGTGGAACTCACAATGCTGGTATATAAAATATTCATGACAAGCAATAACAGTAATATAAATATTGATTGGTATTCATAAGATAATTATTAAAATAAAATATACAGTGACATTAGCCTTTTTACATAAGCAAGTCGTATCAGTGTTAATATATGTTTTACTCTTTTTTTTTCTTTTTAAAAATACATTTTGTTTTGCTTTCCTTTCAGAAAATTTATCATTCTTTTCAGCCCTTTATTGTCTCGTTAATCTTCAGCTCTACTTTTAATGAATATCATTCTCTACCGATTGAGAACCACTCGCTTAATCTGATGTGCGAGGGATCTTTTTAGAGCTATGAAGATGTGCATCAATAGATTTAAGTCAGAATTTATCTACACCATAAAGAAACGCTTTCCGTTTACGAGAAAACCTCTAGTAAACTGGTTCTCCAAAATGATATATAATAACATAACGTTACTTAAGAAGAAGCTCTGTATCGTTACTTATCGTAGCCCTTTCGAAGCAAACTTCTTACTACCTTAAAACAAACGTCACAGTTTTTATTGCTAGCATGTTCCTTATGGAATCTGCAGCCCAAAATGTTTTCCGCTTTACCATTATGGTTTTAACTTAAATTCAGCCTTTGTAAAGTAAACAATTGCATACAAAGCTTACATTTAAAAAGTGACTCATCTCGGATATCTATTTATTTGTAAGTACTAGTTTAATATCAACAAAAAGCAAGCAACCTTTCGAGCATGGATGTTTTTACATTGCGTATTTTTAGGAAATGTTATTAAAATACATAAAACTAACAAAACATCTAGTGAGATTTAAAAAAACCACTATAGCGTATTTATTAACTTTTTACAGTGTTTAAGCACTGTTTAACTTTGGGAAACAAAATTTACTTTCTAATCCTCTGAAATTTGCTTCATAGTTTTGTTTTAACATTCACATATTCATAATATTTGAGTAAATGATATTCTCTTTTTATACATAACATTAGATGTTCCACAGTTAATTTTAAAAGCGTATTGATTAAAATCTGGATTTACAAATGGCATACTAATGAAAACTTAATATGAAACACTGCATGCTATGTTATCATTATTGATGAAACCAGTTGATTTTTTTATCACAAAAAATTGCAATATTAAAAAAGTAAATAAAGAGTAAATCTTATTTTCTTTTCCATGTTGCTTAACTATGAGCTAACTCTAAGCTTAATATATGTGATTTGAATTTTGAAATAAATGATCAATAAATCAGGATATCAAAATGAGTCAAATGATATGTCAACTGAATCTACCTGTTTTTCAACACAAAAGTCAACCTATCGTACCTACTTGCGAAATGAACTGATGACCGAAAAGGCAACTGTTTGATAAATTGATTCGTCAAGTCAGCATATTTATCATGAAAGCGATCTGTCCACGAAGTTGTGTCGACGAAATAGACACCATCTCATTTTCATTTATGACTTCATATATCATCTCATTCCTTTTGATGTTATCTTTCTTTTTGTTCATCGTACCATTGTTTGTGAGCACCCTCCCCCCCCCCGTAACTGTATAACTACAACTAGCTGCCACTTCGTACTTTTATGGCTTTGAATATTTCGCAAAATCAAACTGCATTTGCTGTTTCTGAAGCAATACCAAGAAAACTTTACTGAGTTTTGAAAATCTCACGCAAGATTTTTTTAATTGCTATTTGAACTCCATGTCATATCTCGAGCGAAGACTGATCACGTGATTGTGTAAAAAAACTCAACAGATGAAGACGTGATCACTATATTTATTTTAGCTAGGAAAAATAAGCATTAAACGAAGAACATTTCAAGACCTCCTGAGTCCTTGCTAATACTCCTGATAAGGTTCGAAGCTTTTCTAGAAATTTTTGTTAAACAGTATTTACGAATGTAATCGGTAAAACTTTGCAGCTGTGTTTCAAATACATGTGGTAGAAGTTCTTTTTTTTAATTTAAGGGTTAAGGAATTAGGGTTTTTTTTTAAACCAATGAAATACTTTGACAGAAATGTTGCTGTTTTTTAATTTTGTATATTTCTTAAATTTACTTTGAAATAACATATTGAAAGACTATGCTTGTTAAAATATGTTTAGTGGAATACTACTTTTAATTTTTGTAATTGAGTAACGAAACTGAGATCGTTTCTTGAGTTTGCTCAAATCTGAGATTATTTCGTGGGGTTACTGAGATCGTTTACTGAGTACTTTCGTGGTTCTATATGTTCTAATGCAATCTGAAAATCGATCTTCGAAAGTTCTGAACTTGACAGTTTTAGCAGTGACTACCGTTTTGAGACAATAAATCTTGACCATCGGAGAGTTTCAAGTCAAGTAACTATGGCTTCATAATGTGTCTTGATTGAAACAATAATATCAGAATTTTTTGTATTTGGGAATATAGTATGCAATTAGATGCAAAGCTTTTCCTATTTAAATGTTAAAAAACTAGAAATAACCCTACGGTACTAATATGTACAGGAAAATAAGTTTAAAAATTTTAACTCCTTCAAGATGAAAATTTTAGCTCTCTATTATTACATAAAACACTTTTTGCCGAAAAAAAAATGTTTTTCAACAATCACATGATATTTTGGCGTTTTTTAGCTTGATCTTCTGATTTTTTTTGAAATCATCGGAAATCATCCAGAAAAATAGAACTATGGAATTATTTCGGATCCCACAGCACCTACTAAAGTAGTAACGGCAAAAGATATACGTTACATTCTACGTAAAAACAGTGCCCTAAATTTTTAATTTCTCCTTTCGCATTTTGGAAAAGGCATTAAAAATACAGTATACTAATTACACTAGAAGCATTACATCATTTAATATCTAAAAATAATCACTCACCTTGATTGGCAACCTTGGAAATCTTATCATCCTCGATTTCAGATGGACAAGGCTTATCTCCAATTTGAATTTTAATACTGAATATTTCTGATGCACTACCTTCATCAGTCTTTATCTGAATGTTTGGAGTTGGTTGGGATAAATTCTCTTTCTGACCTTCAATCTCTTTTTGACCATGATCTTGCAACCTTTTTGTGCCAGAGAAACTATCATCGAACTGCTTTTCGTTTATGATATAGTATTGATTTTCCGATTTTGAATAATCAGATGCTTCCCCAGAGACATTTCGGCATGAGAATATAGAATTTATTTCTTGTTTCTTAATTTTTGAAAATGCGTCTTCTGTCGCTTGATCACGAGGGCTCAAAAGTCTGTGCCTATATTCTGTTGTTTCAGCCTGGTGTTGAAGCGAAGAAAATTCATTACAAGCACATGAATGCGTATTATGAGAGTTTTTAAAGCATGACTGCTTTTTAAGTATGTCTGTAATGAAAAAAGACCTTTTCATCAGCGCTTTCTTCATTACTTATGCGGCATCAGGTATAAAGTGTGAAATATACCTTTTCCCTTTTTTAGAGATTTAGCAGGATGTAATAAATTTTCTGAGATTATTATTTCCTGAATTCAATTTTTTCAGTTCTATCTTTGCAGTTTGATTTTTATTTAATTACTTTAACTGAAATGTACATTGTTTTAATTAATTCTTGTAATACTGTTATTTTGTCTGATGATATTTTACTCAGTAGTTCTAACTGTTATTACTTATTAATGACTTCGTACTAAATTTAGCCTTTTGAATTTGTAAGATATGTACATTTTTAACTTACTTTAAGCATAGTATTAAAAAAAAAACATATAAACACGCTGTGGATACAACAAACGTAAAAGGTGTAACTGGAAAACGTATATGAAACACCACAGCTTCTTAAATTCAAAATAATAATGATATTTAAAGCACTTGTGAACTGTATCAAACATTTTACATCTTAAGGCTTTTAATAATTATATAAAACTTAAAAGGACTAATTTAACATCATAAGAATTAATAATCCACATCCAAGCACAACTAAGAGTAATTAGATTTAAAAAAAAACAACCATTAACTGGAACAAGTTGTTACGTTCTGTGGTACAGTTAGAAGTTCAACCAGAGTGAGAATTTCTTCCCTTATTAATTAAAACGAGAAAAAACTTGCAGATGGGATAAATTGCAAACTAACCTGGGATTTTAATAAATATACTTATGCGGAAGTTACTGCAAACTATTGAGAAAATACTTCAAGTTACGTAAGTAAGATTAACTCGAAGATCTTAAAGACGAATTCACATTGTCGTTCCACAATTTGTCCCCACGCTTCAAATGTGCTTATCCGTCAATGTGCCACAATTTGTAACACGGAGGATTGAAATTAACCATGACGTCATCCAGTCTTAGACTGCTGTATGATGAATGATATCCTTTCCTACCCCAATTTATTTTTCACTACATTCTGTTTGGGATTCTTTTTTCCAACTTCTGTCACTACCTACCGATTTAGAAAGTATCGCTTGGCGACCGCAAATCACTTCTCAGTAGAAGCGATGACAAGTTGGATGATACTCGTATGTTCTTGATAAATTTCCGAAGCGGAGGAATTACGTTTCAACTATCCTTGTTTTATTGAAAACTTTGTTATTAGCAAACATTCCTTCTTCTACATAAAAGTGTATTTTTTATAATTATATTTAATATTTAAGAAAAAAGAAAGGAAAAAAGAAGAAAGAAAGAAAACAGGGAAAATCACAATTTTAATTATTAAAGAAATTTCGAGTAATATGCTTTAAGATTTGTATTTAAAGTTTTCACCACTTAGAATTGATTGAAAAATTCAAAGTCAAAACTGCTACGCACGATCAATGCATCCGAATTGTGATCGAAAAATAATTTTAAAGCACTAGAATGAAAACTTTAAAAACCAAACATTACAAAATGATTTTTTAATAAACTGATTTATTTTAAAGAACTAAACTGGACCTTTGCCAATCAAATCTATAGCAATCGTTGGCACACAGCAGTTGTAAAATCTAACTTCAACGAAATATAACGTAAACTAGAGCATTTAACATTAGTTTTACAACATAATGAAATAATGAATTTGTCATGCAATATAACTAAATGATCAAATTAGAATCGATATAAATACAATACAAATTTTACAGTGCCGAAAATAAAATGAAAATAAAAAGGACTTACCATAACGCAAAATTAGATCCAGTTTTTGAAATTTATACCATATTAAACATTCGTGGCAGAGCAATAGTTTGTAAAACAGCCAAGCAATTATAAAAGGAAAAACTAGTTGTATTAGAGCATCGGAAACAAATTTAAAAAAAAAAAAAAAAACAAGTTTATTTTAAAAAAAACTATTGAAGTCTTCTAATATTCCTTTTTGCATTCGTTTTTCTTTGCAATGTTCCTTAATACATGTTATGTTGAAAGTATGATTGCAATTTAAAAAACTAGAGTTTCTCAAGTCTTCTTCTTAGCAAATGGCGCATTCTTCGTCAGCTAAATATTAATTCCTTGGCGACGCATGCTCTATTGTCTCTTCTTATGCTTTGAAATTTAGCTTATTTGCTAAACTGAAAACGAAATCAATGAAGCAGCAAAACTTATTGGGGTTTTAGTACGTACAAATAGTGAAAGGCAGTTTCAATAAAGCGAAAAAAAAATCCCCTTGCTTACTGCCAATGTATATTTTTGAGTGCTTGAATTTCGATGATATGCGATTCAAAATCGCCTGCAAAGTCCAGTATTCTCCTGGAATCACTTCAAAACTTTAATAACAATGTGAAACAGAGCACTTACTTTTTTTCACTTCTACTTCGTAGCGAAGCAGGTTTCTCACTGTCAAATCAGACTTCTTTAACAACTCTTTTATCATCTAAGAGTACTAACACAGCCATGTTAGTAGTTCTTATTTTAGATGACTTATATATTAACACGTTTTCTTTCGTATTTCTACTAAAAGTAACTCTGAAAAAGATTCGAAAATCGAACACTTTTTTTTCCTTCTTTCAAATCAATAGGCGATACAAAATCTCCTGTAGATTCCAATGTTCCACTGGAATAACTTCGAAACTTGAAAGAAGATATGCTACAGAACACTTAATACTCTACTCTTCTATTTCGCACAGAAGCAGCGCTCTCACGATCAAATCACCGACTTCTTAAATAATTATATTTCATTAGTTAAGTGTAGTAGCACAACTATATTAATCGTTCTGTTTGAAATGACTTAAATCTTTTCGCGTTTTCTTCCGTATTTATACTTCAAGTAATCTTGAAGACCAGCTTTGTTTCATTGTACAGCAATTAAAGAAGTTCAAACTTCCTGATCTAAAAATATCAAGTTTCGTATGTTATCAGTTTTTTTCTCATTAATTGCTCTTTTTCAGCTGCCGTAAAAAAATTTAAAATTGCATAGTTGACAAATTTGGTTCATTGTAGACCAACTAAAGGAGTTGTAATTCCCTTATCTAATAGTAATCTTTATCATGCTATCCGATTTTTCATCATTTCCTCTTTTTCAGCTGACGTGAACAAAATTAAAAATACCGGGTATTGATTGGTTTACCTATCATTTATTTCAAATAGAAACATATTAACGCTATTAAATTATGTAATTTTAGAGCGATTAAAGAAGCTCAAATTTCCTAATAGTCATCTTTCTCGTGTTACTAGTTCTTTTTCATCACTTGCTCTTTTTTCCGCTGACGTTTTAAAAATCAGGTATTAATTGCATCATGCAGGAATTATATAAAGTAGAAAATCGCAAAAATTTTACAACAGATGATAGTACGGACTGTGCGGATACCGCTAGTGAGTAAATATATTAGGGTCATTCTCACAGAAAGTAATTTTCATGTCCTCGTTATAGTTTACGAATATTTTATGACTGATAGAGGTTTAACTGCGTTTTAGAACCGAGTTTAATAAGATAATAAAAGCAAAGTCTCTATATTTTGTTTTCGAATGTATTTTACACATTTCCAATTTACTTGACATCTTTTATTTACTTTAAAAAAATGCTTAGGATTAGAAGGGGTGCAATAAGACACGGGGGTAAAATAGACCAGTATCAAAAAACGTTCGTTAAAGAAAATAATAATTTTAAGTATTCATAGCTGTGTGCTAGAAACTTCGTCTCCTAAGTCGGAGTTGGTTTTTCCGATTCCCGCCGGTACCCTATGTGTTATCTCCTCCTCTTGTGTTGTAAATCTTTCCAGTGTGTGACCGAAGGCTAGTCCTTTATGTATGTGAAACTGTTTAGCTTCTTTGTTGTAAATATTTCCTGTGTGTGTCCGGAGGCTAGTCCTCTATGTATGTAAACCTGTTTAGCTTCTCTGTTGTAAATATTTCCTGTGTGTTTCTGGAGGCCAGTCCTCTTTGTATGTGAAGTTGTTTAGCTTCTTTATAAATAAATAAAATAAATAAAAATAATTTATTTCGACAGAAATTTCTATCCTGTTAAAACAAGAAAACAGTCTAATTTAAACGATTACTCTAGCGAGAAAAGAAAATGAGTTCTTCAGTAGAATCCAAACTAGAGAGAGAGAATGTGATTTAAAGAAATAATTACTTGTATAGATACAATAAAATTCCTTTGTGGTTATTTATGCAATGATAATATAAGTTATTTTCAACAGTGAATAAAAGATGTAACAACGAGTGTCTATAAAATTGTGTTTAGTTTTTCTAAATTAAAAATGTATCTTCGAACAAGAAATTTTTTGAAAAACTACAAACCTTCGAGAATTTACAACTACTGGTGATAATTGCTTAGTAAAAATTCTTTTCACTCATGGACTGCAAACTGTACCTCAAGGAATGATTGAAGTAGTTAAAACACTTTATAAGCATTTAGACTGTTTTTTTACATAAAAATCTGCAGAAATTCAAAACCTTGATTATTCAACTTTTATAAGTTATTTTGAAGTACCCAATCAAAAAACAATAATGCAAACTTTCGTCAACTTGATAATTCCTGGTGAATTCAAAATATCTACTTATATCACCATTAAAATGTTTGTTTAGATGTACTAATTATTTCTCACAATAAGAATAATGGATTGTATTTTTTACTCACGTTTCTAAATCCAAAGGAACAAATGTATTTATTAATGAATTAATAAATGTTAATGAATACATGCGCTAAAAAATTGTTACTGATTTTATGTGTTTCGAAATGCTTAGAATGCCGTGTTATTCATGTAATTTTCTTTTATGAATTCTTCATTTCGTTTTAAGATCGAACTAAGTTCTTAAGATTAAGATCTTTCTTAAAAGAATTTCCTCTATTTACAATTGTACAACAATTTAACCAAAAATGTTGAATTTATTTTCATCTGTTAGTAAGACGTTATTCATCTGTAAGTAAGATGTTTTGAACTTATTTATCAATGATTTTGCGACGAAAAGCGTAAGCTTTCTGTTTTTCGCACGAACAAGAAAATTTCTGCGGGAAGAGGTCAAATTTAATCCAGCTAATCAGAGAATTTAGCGAACAGTTTTAGGTGAAAATTAAGAGTACAATTTTTCATTAAATTCTGCAGAAACTTTTATACTACTCAAATGTGTATTTTTCATAATTTTTTCAACTGTAAATCTCCAATCACGCTTTGTTAACTTTGCCGGTTGACCTTTTCATTCCTTGTTTTCGGCCCGATTATTTTCTTTAAAGCATTTTTATCGAACCCTTTACTATATAATGAAATAAATTAACTAATTTAGAGACATTTAAAACCAATTTACCTTTACTGTGGGGAAAAAATTCAAATTTCGAATGATGTTTGTTGTTTTTTACCAACCATTTAAAAGTAATAAGCAAAATATTAGGGAATAAATAAACAAAAAATTAAAGCCAAATGACTTTTAAGGGTCAACACAATGCAAAAATAATTTAAAGAAACAACATATGATAATTTAAATCATGAATGTTTTCGAAAATATTTGAGTGTACAATGACTTTTGTGGCGTGTTATTTCTCTATCTTCTCATTTTTTGAACCGTTTCAAAAAGAAGATCCGTCAATATTTTGGGTTTGATTTAGAATGACATAGAAATGATGTGAAAAAATATTGGACTTCATGTTTGAATTCAGTTTCGCGTTATTTTAGTTTTACTAAAAAATTTCAAAGTGTAGGAACACTTTAGGGAGCCACTGTATATATATATATATATTAGGGTGGTCCTTATTTTTGAAGTTGTTGGTATTTTATACGACGCCCCCTCAATTTATTCCATTATAAAAATAAATGATCCATGCAAAATTTTAAGTCAATCCATGAATATTAACACGTGCCCCTAGGGCCCCCTTTTTTGAGTTTTGAAGAAAAAATTGCGGATTTTCTCATTTTTATGTAAAAATATTCCGAGGTTTCATATTTAAAGTAATTTTGAACATCAATAGATGTTGCTACTTCCAGACCAACCATTCTCTCACTTTCATTCTGTAAAATTTTACATATTACATAGGGTACAAGTACACCAATGGCCTTGGGACAGGCATACCGCTATTCGCGTTCGTTTAAAACCAAGCGGCAGGGGGACATTTCTTTCCACCAACATGGACACAAGGGATTCTAAAGGCCATTAATGAATGGCCTAGGCCATTTATGAATGATTTTTGACAACAACAAATTGCCTCCTCCAGGCTTTGGGTGTGTTGATTTAGAAATTTTTCTGTGTATGTAATAGGTGTGGCAAATAGGGTCACTAGGTTTCCATGATATAAATATAAACAATAACAATTATATTTTAATTCGCTGTTGTTTAGTTATGTACTTAAATATTTATACATTCTTATAATTTTAATTTTGAAAAATCCTCAATTACCCTACAGTAAAAATAAACTCTATTTTCCATATCTAAAATATAAATTTTAAAAAATTCCAGATCGGAATAATGTAAAAATCTATACTTTAAACTGTCTTCTATTTCAGTACATAGTCCTTTATTATCATCAAATTCCTCTTGCATTTCACAAGATTTAGAAACCGAAATGGGTATCTATCCTAACCTGTTGAACCTTTTTTTCTATATCTGGTCTACCACAACGCAAAAAAGCTTGACAACTATTGAGATTTGCTCGCATTTCATCAATGTTAGACAAATGTCATATTAGGGACAAAGATACTGCTCATTTATTAACAGCCTATGTAGATGCAGTAAATTTAAATCCAAATAACCTTATGATCAATCGTACATCCCTTAAGAGAGCAAGAGAAAATCTTCGAGAGGTAAAATCAGATTTCATGAATTTAAATTTAGATTTTGCAGTTATTTGCTGGGATACAAAGCTACATCCAGATGTAACTGGAAAAGAAAGCCGATAGGCTTACCGTGATAGCTTCAGGTCCCAATGTTGAACAGCTACTCGGAATTCCTTAGATATTTCTTCAGTTGTATATATATCTTAGATGATTGCTCTTTATTGCTAACTGTTCAAGCTGTAGTGTTTTATACAGCGGCTTACAATACCGGCCGTATAAATTGTGCATGTAATTTTTTAGAGCAAAAGCTGAACGGTGATATATTGCATTTGTATTGCTATCATCATGCACTTGAAATCGTACTGCAGAGTGTCTTTAAAGAAGTTCTTGCCTTTCTTAGTTCTAGACTCGATATTCCATTATTTAAGCGCTTCAAAATTCAAAAATTACGCATACCACTTAAATTCTAAAAGAAGAATTTGATGACATATTATTGTTCATAGAAAGCGGAATTAAGAAATATTACGGAGAATTCTCATAACGTGTAATAATATTTCTTGGTGAAGTCCTCCCTCCTACAGGGATATGTTTTCGGAAACCTGGAGCTTATCTGTGAGCCAGATGGGAGGCAAAAGGAATTTATTGTTTGAATATTTATATATTTAGGAAACAATTTAAATTGACCTTACATGAAGAGATTGCCCGTAAATGCTGTTTTACAGTTAAATGTTGTATGAAGATATAGTTTTTCGCCGCAACCCTTTCTAGGCCTTTTAAATTAATATAAAGTCTAGTGTCTAAAAAACCTGCAGCGTACAAAATGATGACAAACATGCAGCAGAAGCAGTGATTGAAAAATTCATAAATCAATTATGGTACTTAGAGGATGAACTAGTAGCTTTTTCCGTATTGAATGAAGGAATAACCTTGAAGATAGGAAAAGACTAGTCAAAAAATGCTTGTGATAAGGAATACGTGTCTGATGACTGTTTAACAAATTTCAGATAAGAGTAGATGATTTAGAATATTTTCTTAGTAAAGATCTTCCTGTTTATAGAATCAATTACAAGTCAATAAAACTGTTTGATAAGTTACGAACACCAAAAGATGTTTTCCTATTTGATCCTGATTCGTGGCAAAATGAAGGAAGCTATTTAAAGGGAAGAGGTATCGTTAAAATACTGAAAGTTGTGAATGATACAACTGAAAGAGGAGCACAATTAATCGAAGAATTTCACAATCAATTTACCAAATTTGAGTCACAAAAGCAATTTAGTTTTTTACAGACACTCCAAGACTATCGGGAAAAAAATTCACACGATTGAGATACATTGAGAAAAGTGTACGATTAAGGTAAAGTTTCTAAAGCAATATTTCATTCTTATTTAATGTAAAATCTTTAGACGATATGAAATAATTAAAAAGATTAATTTTAGTGCTACCTTGCTGTAAAAATATTTTACAAACATAGGATAAATGATGTACGGGGTCTGAAGTAAAAACTCGAAGATTTGTGGGGAAAATTATCACGAATAACGAATTAAAACGAATAAAACGAGGAAGATTTCTAATGCGAAATTTTATCTTCTTTATTTGCTCTACAATTAACCAAATCAATTTGTTGAGGGTGTAAAGTCTAAAATTTCCGAAATTACTTGGAGTATAAAATACGGAGTGAAAATACGCATTTGATTAAAGAAAAATCAACAATTTTTCTTTTTTTTGTACGCCAGCTAAAAAAGCAAGTGATGAAAAAAACTGACAAGATGAGAAAAATAAGTTTTTTTTTTTAAACTTAAAAGTTTAATTAAATTCAAAGTTTTTACTTAAAAATTCGATTAATGTGTTTAGAATGTAAAAATATTGCAGATTAATTTATATTAGTTACCTAAAATAAACTTTTTCGAGACTTTCCGTCTGTCATATTTGCATCAGTAGGGTTAAAATTCTAAAAATCAAAGTGATTTGTCAATGTTTCGATTATGCTTCGTTTTCATCTTACGCAGTTTGACGTCAACCCGTTGAAAGACGAATGACCGATACTTCTGTGTACAATTAATGATTGTTGCCTCTTCTGTTTAAAGCATTGATGTGTTCGTTTTCATTACTTCAGCAACCATGACCTGAATAAGTTAAACAATAAATAAAACAAAACCAAAATAAGTTAAGAATAAGTTTAACTACAATGATAAGCCTTCGTGAACATCTTCTGGTTCTAATTGTCATAATGCAGTGAAATAAGGCCTTTTATTTTGTTTATGTTGTTAAATTACGACATTTCATTGATAAATTTGAAGTCCCCCTTTACTTTACTGTCAATATTGCTCATTTGCGAAATTTTATCTCTGTAATTTTAAAGGAGACTTTAATCAAAGCAACTTAATACCTTTTTTCAGTGCACTCATGATTGATAAATAATTACAAGTTTCTCTCTTTCTTCTCCTTTTATTTTGTGATTGCAAACCAGAAAAAAAGATCACATTCAGTCCTCTAGTGTCACAAGACAGCCAAACTAAGCTATAAGTAGAGTGGTTACTTTATCCTGGATGAAATCGTAATAGACTGTTTACATGCGTCAGGTGGTGATGACAACTTCTAAATCCTCCGCATCCTGCCCTATCTCTAGCGAGATTACTAGTTCTTTTGTTTTTCCAACGATTGCAGATTAGGACAGATGATATTTTTCGAAGAATTGGTTGTTTGCGTTTCATACAGCTCCTGTTCATTATTTCGTTTCATGATTTGTCAGAGGTACAGAACTGCTACTTTTCCAATTGTTGCTGTTTTCATTAGCTTTGTCTCATTCCATCCATACTTTCATCCGCAAAATAGGTTTTCTTCAAAGTGATTTTCTCAAGTACAATTTGCCAGATCTCTGTTATTTTCTCTCTCTTTGTACTTCTAAATTTATGGTAAAATAATACTAAATTGAACAAAATAATTGCAATGGAAAAAGGGCAGACAGTAAAGACAATGAAGAGAAACTGATTAACGTTACCTTCCAAAATCAAGTTGAACGGTAAAAGTTTTCAATAAATTATGTGGTTCAAAATACTCACAAAAAAAAAAAAAATAAAAAATAGTTCACCTGATAATACAATAAAAATGCATAAGAGATATATGGATTTCTTGCTTTCGGATAGTTCTGAAAAGTCATATAGAGGCATATGTGAGCCGTTTGTTTTGAAAGTGGGACAAGTCTATTTTTGAGGAAAATAAAGATGATAGTATTTTTCGTTAAAACTTAGTATGATCTTTTATCTGTAACATTTTAGAAAAAAAATTCAAAACCGACATTTAAACATTCAAAGCTTGGGAAATGGAACTTTGAGCCCTTCATTAATAAAACTAGTTATTAAAACGCCTTACCTTAAGTATCTTACAATAACAAGAGATGGACTTGTCCCAATATCAAAATAAGCGGCTCATATATTGTGAACATTTTTACAGGCTAATATTCATACTTTTTATTACTTCACAAGACGGAAATTTGAGACTTAAACCCTAAAATAATGTTTGTACCCTAAAATAAGACTTCTATAGAAGAATTCAGGGTTATATGGGTCACTAACGTGCTTTAAAGTTTCGAAAATTCTACGGTTTTCCATAATTTGATTAAATTTTTATGTCTAATTTCTGATAAATGTCTAATATATATATATTAATAAATGCAGGAAGGTTAGATTTAACTTTTTATAAAGTCGTTTCATATTCAGCTTTAATATTTAGACGTCATTTTTTGATCAAACACTCAGAACGCAAGCATTTTACAGCTATTATTGTCCTGACAACGATACGCAAAAGCGTTGTACGAAATCCAAGTACAATGTAAACAAATCTTCGATTTGGTGTCTCAGAATGAAAAGCAATGAAATTAGTGCCCAAGATTCGAGAAATAAATTCACAGCTGATGTTCCTTTGACTTTACTGGTACTGAAAGTGTTTAGAAGACATTGTGAGTTAGGTATTTATCGACTGTCAACCATTGTATCAGGAAAATATAATGAATCATTACTTTTTATTCTAAAACTGCAATCAGTGACATACGATGCAATCACTTCAGCAGTTTCCGAAACAATTAGATTTCTGGTACAGTGGCTTTGATGATTTAAAGCTTGACCTTGGACGAGCTAATTTATGTTTGGGTTAAAAAGGAGAAATTTGTAGAACTTCAGTAATGGTTATCGCAACTGGAGCCGGTTTTTCTTTCTCTCGTTTTAACATACGGGTTCGTTAAGCACCGGCGGAAAGAAAGTCAACTTATCAGAGCCTGACTGTAAACTAATGACTCAATCAAATGTCTATGTTTTGATACAATTTTAGTAGTTTCTGGGATATGAAAGCTGCATGTTTCTTTTGAGAGAAAGATGAATGAAACATTTTTCTGGATATAATTTTTTTGAAATTATACTCAATGCAGATGTGGTTAAATCTACATTCAACAGGACCTGAAA
>NC_072733.1:199116794-199147128 GCF_026930045.1 Uloborus diversus | reverse complement strand
TCAATCATGGTTAACGCAACTCAAGCCGGTTTTTCTTTCTCTTGTTTTAACATATGTGTTCGTTTAAGCCTCGCCGGAAAGAAAGTCAACTTACCAGAACCTGACTGTAAACTAATGACTCAATCAAATGCCTATGTTTTGATACAACTTTAGTAGCTACTGAAATATGAAATCTGCATGTGTACTTTGAGGGGAAAAGATGAATGAAACATTTTTCTGGATCTCTTGGGATCATACTTTTTTTGAAATTATATTCAAAGCAGATGTGGTTGAATAAAAATTCAACAAGACCTGAAATACTGGTGTACAAAAATATATTTAATATTCGTAGGGCTCCATCGATCACAGTAATTTTCATATTTTTCACCACCTCATCACACTAATTGAAAAACCTTAAGTCAGTAACTTTCATGCTGTCATATGTGATGTTTCAACTCATAAGAAATTCATCAGAAAGGCAACAGATGTTGTCGAGTTCAACAAAAATCAATATTTTTAGCTTCGAAACGACTATTAAAAACAAATAAAAAATTATTAAAATATAAGGAATTGCGTTTCAGAGCTTTTGGAAATGTCATTGTGCTCGATTGACGCGAAAGGAAATTTACTCGCTCAAATAAATAAATAAATAAATAAAATAAATAAAGAACTGCTTAAGAAAAATCTGAAATTTGTAATAAATGCTCGTTTGCTTTAAAATATTATGCAAAGAGTGGATTTTAAGCAGCAGCTGCTTGTTTTGCTTCAAGAAAGGATAATCAACTCTTAATAACTGTAAAACGGATATGAAATAATTAAACGTGAAGCTTATAAGTGCGTAATAAGTACATTTCTTGGACATTAGTGGTGTTGCCTTTCAGAGAAACCTTTTCCCTTACATTTTTTGACGATAATATTTTTCAAGAAACAAAAAGGAAATTAATAGACGCTTTAAAAACAGGGATATTTGAAAGGAGCCCTAACAGATAGATCCATATTAAATTTTTAACAGGAGTGCTTGATTTTACTTCTTATAGCATATTTAAAACCTTGAACAGATCTTCAGAGCTTTAATTTTTTTTAAGTGATAAAATGGAAAGGCAACAAGCAAAGTAACTTACAGTAGATCAAAACCACGAGCTGCCCCATTGAAAATTGACATTTTTTTAACCCTCATATAATAACCACCCTCGTGTGAAAACTAATTTTATAAATCGTGCAACCAGAAGAAATCTGAATTATCTTACAATCCCCATATTTTTGCAATCAAAATTTCCATGCACTGTGATACAACGTAATTCAAGTTCCAGCGAGAGTTTCGCTACGTAAGACTAGGCCAGACATAATAAGCACTTGTCCTGCATTAAAGAGACATTATTTAAACAAGACGAAATCTTTTTGTGTTAGAGGTATCAAGACCTACTTCTGACATTTATAACTCATTCGGAATTAGATGAGACCTCTTCTGCAAAAGGCTGAAAGGTGAATACGATTGCGCAATGCTAGGATTTAATGCCTCAAACTTTTTCAAACTTAAGTAAAGTGTCCGTCTAGAGAACATAAGCCGAACTGCTTTTGACACAATAATACCTCTCAAGGATGGTTGTGGTAAGAATAAGTCTTATTTTTCGGAGAATGTTATTGTGTATCGGTTTATGAACTATTATCACTGTATTAAGTAGCACACGAGGCAAACTTTGTTTATTAAAGTAATATTTCATACAAATGCCTTGCGGGGAGATAGAAGATGAATATTAAAACACTAGGAAAAACTCTATTCTTTATTTTTCTGAAACTGCTTTGTATGCGAGCACACATATACTTGCTTGAATTTGTTAAAATGTAAGATAAGAAGAAACTAAAAATAATTATGAAAATATGTGCGTTCAAAGTTAAAAGATAAAGGCATAGATTGCTTAGACGAATCGTTTAGATGTAATGCGTTTATTATAATGATTTTTATTTTCTGCTCTTATTTGACCTATGTTGTTACGGATTTCGAAACTGTATTGTTTATACTTATGCCTGCGTGTCACATGCCATGTTGTACAATGTGCATCAGTATTATTTTAACAATATTTTGCGGAAAATGTCTATTTTTCTTAATTTGGTCTTACTAAACAACTTTAACTTACGTTTTACCCCTATCTCGCGCCGTTTCTGAGATAAGAAAAAAAAACTCTAAGTTTTGCCACCGGGTTGCGCAATAAATAGTAGCTTCATTGTGAAACCAAAGGCAACTCTACACTGTAAAAAATACCCGTAATTTCAACTGGTTTTTCCTGTAGATTTGACGGTTTAAACCCGTTTCGTTGAAAAACGGTTTTTTCCCGTTCTACGCTTCAGCTATGAACGGTTTAAAACCGTAAATTTGTCCTTGTATGGTAAAAGACCGTTATGTTGACGGGTTTTCTCCGCAACTTTTACGGTTTTGCACAACCAACCCAGCTGCCGGTAAAAAACCGTAAATTTTACTTATTTTTTTTACAGTGTACTGTACCTAATAGACTCAATTTTTACGACGATAGTTCTTGTCGTTCAGAAATTACAGTAGTGACAACAGAGTTTAGAAAGCACTCTGTGTATAAATCCAAGAAATAACAAAAGCGTCTGTTCCATCATCATTTTATTTAAGGATGAATAAGTCGAGGGTGGTGAAAAACGGTCTGGAAACATGTTGATTAAACCAAATTCCAACATCCCCATATTTTATATTTCTGTTACTTGAATATCGTTTTGCGAGAAAATGAAATCAATCTATCTTTGGCTCGGAAAATAACCTTTGAAGCAATAACAGGAAGAAAGTTACTGTGGAAAATTTAAAGAATACTATTAAAATGTAAAATTTCCATCCTTGGGTTTTACTTTCTCTGTATCAAATTCAAATACTTTAGTATTCTTTTGAAAAAGGTCTACTTTTACACCCATTCCACCGCACCTAACCTTATTGTCATTTTTGATAAGAGTTCACACCCCGCTCACTAGATCGAGTTTGGTCATCACACATTCCAACACAATTCTGCTCCGTTGTCACATGGCAAAACTGGTAAGTACGATTAGAAATAGATACCATAAGCATTATACTTAATTTCTATATGTATGTATTTAGTTGTATTACGCTTTTACACGACATAAAGGTAAAAAAATCCAAAAGGACTCAATTGTTTCACTTGGCCTGAAAACATTCTGGATCTCAACAATATCGTATTCTGCTGGAAAAAAGTCTGCCATCACATTTTATACCAAAGTCATAAAACGTAACCCGTCATCACTTTTGCAAGTCACTAATTTGAATATGGGATCAAGAGAAGGTAAAATGATTCGTTCCAGGGCTCATTCCTTTTATGCCCAGCATATGTGAAGCCAGCATTAAAGCAAAAGAATGATAAACCATCTAATTAACTGTAAGTAATATTTCAAATGTTATTTGTTTAAGTTTTATAAAAAAAAAGAATAGAATCTATTTAGCATTTTTGTTGTTTAAATAATAATAGTGATTCATTATTATTTCTTACTGTTCTTCTTTCGACCCCTGAGATTGAGTATATGTAGAAGCTCTAATATAGGGGAGTGTAAGGCAAAATAAAATAGCGGGGCAAAGTGAATCAACGAAATATTTTACTCTAGTTGAGTTCAAAATATCTGGTAATATTTTAACTGCTTTATTTTAAATTTGTTACTGATAGGTATTCTTATACTGTGTGGTACATTAAAAACAATTTTTGTTTATATAAAATGAGAAAGTTCCAGTCTTTAACATTTCCAATTTTAATTAAGACCTACTTATGTTCAGTGCGGTTTTTTTTAAGAGTACGCGTGCTTTGATTTTGGAATTTGACAAATGCAGACTTACAAAATTAATGAGGCAAAGTAGGATATTTTATTTCATTTATTTTTTTATTCAATTACATAGTCATTATTCATTTATCATTAAATTCTTAATTATTCATTCGTTTATGAATTCATTTACATAGTCAATTGCTTATTCATTTATTATTAAATTCTTAATCATTCACTAATTTACTCACTCATTAATTTAACTTGGTTTTATTTCATTTATTTTTTACTCATTCTTTATATAATTTCATTTATTAGTTCATTAAGTCACGTTCCCTTTTTTTTTTTTTTTTTTTTTTTTAAGGGAAAAATGTTTTAGCTCAACATTTAGAAAATATATCATTAGAAACTATTCTGCTACTTTGCCACGTGATACGAGGCAAAATGAATTTTATTTTTATTTGAAGGTATAAATTAGCTACCGAAAAATAAAATAGTGCTCAATACAGGCTATCTTATGTAATACATTGTTTTCCCTTTTACTCACTGTAATTTTTCAGATTAAATTTCAAATTTGTTCATTTCGAAAATTGTTTTTACCTTAACTAGATCACTTTACCTTACATTCCCCTATATGTTGATTTTAACAATGGTGATATCGCAGGCATAGCTTGCACGATTCTTTCAAACAAGAAGAGACTATCTTTAATTGAAACTACGATGATGATCAGAGTTTCGCACTTACATGTCCTTAAAAACTTATATAACTGAAAGAATATTTCTTTTAAAGCAACATATCCCAATGTTTTGCAATGCATCATTGAACTCTACAAACTCATTCATCATAGTGAGTCTGGCAGGACTGCAACACAGCTTCTCCTTTTTTTACCTTTGCTTTTCATGAATATCATCCGTCAAATTCTCTCGTTATACACAAGCGTCAACACTTAAAAAGTATGCAGCTGAAACTTCATTTGCTAATTTTGTAAATCTATTTTCGTGTGAGAGAGAACATTTGCTACACTTGTCAAATCAGGTCAAATGTCGAATGTATGTGCGACCCTAGAGTTTTTTAGGTAGGAAAAATTGTAGGAAGTTATCTACTTATATTGTAATCCAGAATTAGAGTTGTAATTAAATAAAGTTGCAATTGCAGGCTTTTTTTAAGTAACTAATGACTTGATTTTTATTCATTCTTTCTTTCTTCTTTTTAAATCGCACAAGCATGTAGAGTAAGAAATTATTTAATCTACTGTCTGAGCGATTATTTTTATTTATTTTTTTTTTTTTTTGAAAAAATGAAATAATGCCGAAATAGTAACTGGTTGTTGATTAATAAACAAACCCTTGATATCGAAAAAAACCTTCACTCGATTTTTCAAGTTTGAAACTTTAGGTAAAAGGTATAAATTTTCTATAGAAATTCTAAAAACATCTTTAGTTTTACGATATACAGATAGAGGGCAGCATAAGTATATGTGTCTGGTTAAATGCTACTGAAGGTTGCAGAAGATGAAGCGAAAGTTGTTGACATTATTATTAGAAGTAAAGCACTAAAGGCAATTTAAAATCTGGACTAAAATCAACTTTATCAGGGTGGTCTGCAAAGGGGTTGAGATACTAAAGAATTATTAGGGGAATAACTAATTACAAAGATCATTAATTCATTATTCCCCTATTGAAAAATCAATAGGGGAGGGATGCAGAGAGATATGTCATGAGGTTTGAGGTGGATAGTTTCAGAAGGTGTTACTAATAAAACGAATGAGAGTTTCTCACTTCCTTTTTAAAGATGAATTTCTCTTGAAGAATAAAAATCTCGCAACACTTATGAAGTTTTCTTTTTTTTTTCCTCCAACTTCCAAGCAAAGTTTTAACTGTAAATTGTAATTGGTTTAAGGAGGGTCATTTTACATAAGAATCAGCAAAAATGATGTCAAAAGCATTTTCAAGGGTATTTGTTTTGCCGCGCATTGATATTAAGAATTTCTGATTAAGGAGAAAAGTGTTTCTTATCCATCACACGAAAGAATAATGCTTCGAATTATATTGCAGGATTAATTTATCCCCCGTCAGTAATGGTAATTAGATAAAAGTTTGAATGTCTTCCTGAAACGCTAATAATATTTTTTAAATACTTTCGATCTACTCAAAATTAGCTTTAACACAGTCAAATTCAAAAAAAAAAAAAAAAAAAACGTTTTTTTCCCCCCAATTAGAGCCAAAAGTCTTTGTCTTATACTTTGTTTTTCTGAATTCGCACATTGTATTCGAAAATTAAAATACTGAATCATTTATATGTTACGCATGCTTTCGAATATATTTATTAGCGAAGATTTTTCCTCTTAAAATGATTTTCTTTTTTTCAAAATTTGTAGTGTGAGTGGGTGAGTAGAAAGTAAAACACTAAGCCGACTAACACACTTTTAAAATAATAATCTCATTTATTCGTTTCTTGTCTTTTTATTTTGCCATTAGTTACATTTTAACAAGAAATTTAGTTTATTTTCAAGTTATTATTTATTGATTGCTTGCTTATTTTTTTTCAGGAAAATATGCTTTAAAGCAAAACATAAACAAAATAATTTTCTTTCGTCGTTATATTTAAAAAATACCAATGATTTCTACACTGTTAAAAATTCAGGAAGATTTTCTGGTAATTGTTACTGTAAAATTGCATCGCCGACGCATCGCTGATTTTTACGGTAATTTATACCGGAGAAATAAGCGATCCCAGCGCCAATTGGTTGCTGCGGCCTACCGAGGATACCGTAAAATTTTACAGTAACATTTGATTTTTACGGTAATAGTTACTGGCAACATGGATGCCAGTAACAATTACCGTAAATTTTCGGGAAAATTTTTAACAGTGTAGGGAATGTGAACTCTCTAACATTATATTGCGTTTGGCAAAGCAACGGCATTTGCTGAAAAAAATCAGAAAAAATTTAAGAAAGGCGTTTAAGTTTTCAAGAAACATCAATAAACTATTGTAATCTGACGCTAGGTCACTAGCTAAAATATGCTTTTTTTCAGCAGAAACTAAACAATAAATATGTTTGTACAATAAAGTTAAAGGAAGATAGATGATAAAAATGGAAAACGAAAAAAGTGTAAATATTGCTATTTACATACCCAGGGCAGTATAGTTCTCTTACAGTTTTATTTACTATGTATTCGTAAAAGAAAAATGTTATGCACGGGGTTATGAAGGGGGAAAAATTGAAATGGGAATCGCATGTTGAATTTGCAAGACTACACGTGAGACTATCGGAAAGCTCATTGCATAAGATACTGAAAATAATTCGATAAATTTTGAGCTCAATGAAGACACGTGTAGACTAATATCAAAAATTTCTGCTAAATTTGCAAAGAAAAAAAAGGTATGTGGGGATAATGTTTACGTTAGGAATGCATGCTTGATGTTTTAAATATGCTTGAAAATCTATTTTTAGTTTGTTTTTGATAAACTGCCTAAGTGATACAGATTTCGGTTTGTGTGGAAATAATTCAGGCGTCCAAAAAGAGTTCAAAAATCTGAAAGAAAATGTCACTGAAAGTGTGTTTGAGTTACGGTATGGCGAAGCAGAATTTTTATTTAGTATGACGAAGCAGAAATGTTTACTAGGTTTCCTTCTTTTTAATTCAATTTTTAGCTAACGAAAAAAAAAATTCATTAAAATTTTTTTTTTTAGAAAACTAGGTTGATCTGATATTGGTTGGTGAATACTGAATAATACCTCGCAGTACATCGTTTAATGATCTGAAACCGTTTTACTGTTCTGCATGTAAGTGCTCAAGTTACTGCTATAAAATTTTGAACTTTAGGTGAAACGTAGATCATTTTTCCTTTTTTACTTTCAGAAAAAGTATTACATTGTTCCTGAATGCGATGTGGTTTTTACAAATGGCTTTACATCTGATTTTGATCTTTTGATATGTACTTTCATGCTTCGTGATTTAACAAACTATTTTTCGTGTTTTATGTAGAAAATCGCCCGTCAGGGTATGACGGGTGTAAATACTGCTACATTTGAACAAAGCAATTGCTTATTTTGGTGATATTTTGATAGTTAAAATTTTAACCCCAATTGCAGTGGATTAACCCTAAACTCTAGTATATAGCGTTAATTGTTAGTCACTTTTTATCCGCCATCATTATCAGACCGTCGCAATAGTTGTAACAACTGCAATTTTGCATATATTTAACAGCATTTTTTAAGAATATTTTTATGCTACATTATTACTACTTTTTAACTGAAATAGTGCATCACATGTAACATAAAAGAAATAATTTAAAATTAAACATATTTTAATTTCTTTCAACCGAAAGAAAATTTCTTTGAAGCATTCTAAACTACTCTCAGTTCAATAATACTAACTTTTCCTTTTAAATAGATTGAACTTTACTTTGACAATTATGCAGTAACTTTAGCTTAACTTGTTATTAAATAGATAGGAAGAAAAGATAAATGTAAACAAATAAACACACTATGTTCCTGTTTAATTGAAGTTACCTACCACGCGTTGGCTTAATGTTCTCGTAATTTCCAGCGATATGTTTGCAACTTATCTAAGTTCATTGGTCCCTTAGCTATAGTTAACTCATTTTTAATCTGAAAATACTCTTTTTTTTTTCGTTTTCCGTGCATTTCATTTTTTGATGGTATGTGTGCTTTTTTCTGATAGCATGCATGTCGGAAAAAAAGTAATGTTTATTCTCGGACGGATTCAATCAATACTTACAGATAAAAATAAGTAAAAAACATCAATGGCTCATTTTATCGGCCGTCGCTACAACGACAGGAAACTCAACGAAACTATTTCACAAAGTTTCTATAAATAGGAGCAAACAAATAATAGTGAGGACAAATTAAGAAACCGTAAATGAAATATAAGAATAGGAGCACTATTTGCTTCGAATGATTAAACAATTATGGGTTTATTTCTTACTTTTGCGATTATGTTTGTTTTAGAAAAACTGGTGCTGAAATGGTAAATGATAAAAAACAAAAAAAATCATGCAATATGTGTGATATAAATATGAAACGATGGTAATGTACTAATATATGGTTCTAGTTTCAAGTCACTCTTGTACTTGAAACGTGTGCTACGAATATCGAAGGTTTTTTTCTACAAATAATTTTTGACATTTGTGGTATTTAAATTTTTATTATGTTTTTATAAGTTTTTTATTATGTTATCTAGGCGGGTGGTCTATGGAAGAAAGGGATAGTCGATTCTTCAGTATTCAGAATTTTTGATAGTTTAAAATCATATAGCATCTTACATATGTGTGTGTTAATGATGAATCGCTTAGTTTCAGAACACAGAAGCTAAATCGCACTAAACTTACTAATGGCTTATTTTCCTTCTTAAATGGTTTCTGTTTCAAACCCATACCCCTTTTCACTACCATATTCAATAACTACACATGGCCCAAGTATACTGCGGGAAACAAAAAGAGCGAAGGAATGTTCAGAGAACTTCTGCTAGAACTTGTCAAGAGTCTCAGAATTTAGCATGAATTATTTAAATAACTGAATACAAGTATGGGGATTTGTGAGGTATGCCTAGGGATAAAATTGACCTTTTCCGAACGAATCACTTTTATAAATGGTTTTTAAGCTTCCCCTTTTTTAAATGTCACCTTTTTTCATTCCATTTTTTCTGAGCAAGTGTCTTCTTAATGTGGGGTGTTTTCTTGAAATAGGTTACGTAAAGTGTTAAAAACTGTTCGATTCAGTATCTTTCATTCGCAAGTCACATAATTTAAACTGAAGTAGAAGCGAACTCTTTTAAACTCGATATAATACAAGCTCGTTTGAACAAAAGTAATTCGTAGAGCATTTTCACTATTACAGTTTTTTTTTTAAATTTTTATTAAGAATCTAGCAATCAGAAAAATAAATACAATTTTTTAATGTTATTGACTGATGTGTCAAAACAAAAAGCGTTTTTTTCTCTCCCGAGATGGAAATGCAAATAACAATCAAAATAAAATAAAAACTACTGATAGTTTTAATCTCTTACATCACAATAACCTTAATAATGCTAAACTATTATTGGTTTCTCGTACTTAAAAAAATTCTTGTATAGCATTTTATAAATTTTTAAATAAGTTCAATTAACCTGCCCATCGAAGAGAATTTCAATAGTGCGAGTTAAGGAATGAAAAAGCAGCTAATTTTTATTTTACATTGTTTTAAATCTTAATTATTTTCAATGTTCCCTACCTTAGCATTGCTTTACCGAGAGAACACTTGCGCATGTAAATATATATTCTATATTACATTTACTTTCACTGCTACACATGACATTAGTTTGTACTCTTTTCAAGTTATTCACGGTTTACGGGACAGCATGATAAAAAATGTAAAAATATGTGTCAAATTACACTCTTTAAATTCTTAGACATTAAGAAGAATTAAAATCTCATATGATACTAATTATCTTAACACAAACACGCACTTTTAATGTGTCGGTAGTACTACAGTTATATTGATGAAAATTTATAGCTTTTTGCTGTAGAGATGTGTTTCTACCACACGGAAACGATATAAGGATTCAAAATTAAAAATCAAAAATTGATACTAGCAAAGATATCTGAAAACAAATCTGATATAGCTTTCCTACTTTTGAGGAAGAATTATCAATGTAGAACGAAAAGAGAATTCAAATTTATCTAATAGGATTGAACGATCTATCATCAGCTTCACTTTTGTTCTCATTCCACCTTCTCTCTCTCTCCCTCCCCAGCGATATCAAATTTTGCATCAGTGATAAATTGAAGTTCCCAATTCTCTCTCAAAGCAGCTCGCGCTTGTATCTGCTGCAACTAAAGTGTTTTTTTTTTTTTTTTCAGAAGCATGAAGCGAGTAAACGTTTTAGAAGCGGCGCGGATTTTATTCAACTACTAGTCTGCGTGCCCGGCGTTGCACGGGCTACTTAAAAAATGAAAGAGCTGTTCAACTGATGTTTTTGTATTATTCTGACATCAGTTGCTAAAGCTCTAAGGAGTAAATAATTACGCGTAATGCAAGGTTTGCAAAACACCAGTAGAGCATATTTTTGGCAAAAACCTCTTTAACGTTAATCATATTTATCAATAATACAAGTTATGAGTATTTTCAATTAGCACAAAAGATGAAAATATATGCATTCTCAACTATAATATGTGCTCACTTTAAACTGAATTAAATCTGATAGAATATATCTGAAATATTTATGTACAATTACAATCAGCTTTTTACATAAAATGACACACACTTTTTTGTTGATTACGTGAAACTAAAGCACCAAGACTTATTAAATACCAATAAGCATTAATTTAATATCAAGCCATCAGATTCCAATTAAGCTTTAGTTAAAATCCTTAAAAACAATCTTTTTTGTTCAACTCTGTTTCACTTAAAGAAATCCAAACAATCTTAATTTAACGTGTTCTTTTAACGATACAAACTGTATTGCAAAAATCGAAACAGGAAGGAAAAAGAGATTTATTACAATTCGAAAACTCACCCATGTGACGGAAAAAAGTCCAACAAAATTAACATAATTAGTCGCACATCCTAAATGTACCCAAATATGAGGCCGGTGAATGATAAACTTACACTTCAATCAATAAACATTACTAAAGAAACATTTTTCATATGCTGAAAAGAGTTAAGAACGTTGAATGTGAAAAAATAAGAAAGGACAGACGATAAATGTCCGAATAGAGCAACCAATTTTAAACTAATTAAAAATGAAATTCTAGATGGAAACGTTGTTTTAAGATTTGGACAGCAGCCAAAAAAATCTCTTTTGACACAATTATTAGAATTTTATTTGCTCACCCATATGCAAAATGGCACCAGGAAAGAAATAAAAATTCCTGAATAGCGTTATGTTAATTAACGTTTTAATTAATATCTCCGCTAATTAAAGTCGTACAATTATGAGATTGGTCCTATTGTTTTCTTTGAAAAATTTCGAATTGATCGGTATCTCGTTTGACTCCCGATTCGCAGTGGTTCTCGAGAAGATCGATCTTCAGACAGACAGACAGACAGACAGACGGACGCGAACAGATTTTAATATTATAGTGGATTTAGCTATGAAGAACCATATAAATGCATGAAGTTTGTTTCATACGAAATTATAAATGTACAGTCTGTTGAGCATCCATCGTTAGAAACCATATTTTGTAATGTGCATGAATTTATAACCCAATTGAAATTGGTTTATCTTACTTTAAAACGGTAAAGACGTGCTACTTTTGAAAAAGCACATCCGCTGACGGCAGTTTTCTTTTGCTTTTTACAAAAGAGTGAAAATGCTGCACCGGTTTTAAACAAAATGTCTTTTATTCAAATTTGTTAACACTACATATCACCTAATCTACTTAGTTATGATTAAGTTTTACCACAATATTACATTACATTTCACTAAGAATTTCGAGCAGTAAAAGGACTCAAAAGAGCTTTAAAAGAGCTGATATGTGCATCACATGATTTCCTTTTACTCCAATTTAATGTCATTTCCCAATTACTGGCAATTTTAATGTGATTCAATAGTTCACTCTCTAAATATCACCAACAGTGGCCAAATTGAAACAGATTTTAAAAAAAGATAAAAAAACTGGCGAAATATCGCCAAGTGCCCACCAAATAATAACACCACTTGAGTTTACATCGAAATCAACAATGATTTTCCCCCCAAAAGGGGCAAAAGACCCCTTTAGAAACACCCGAATGCAACAAAAAGGGGAGGTGCACAACTAGACCCCGCTAGGAGTCTACCTACCAAATTTCGACTTTCTAGGACTTACTGTTCTTGAGTTATGCGACGCACATACGTACATACAGACGTCACGAGAAAATTCGTTGTAATTAACTCGGGAATCGTCATTATGGATATTTCGCATGTCTATACGTTCTTAGGCACTTATCCCCGTGTGGTCGAGTCGAAAACAAAAAAAAAAAAAAAACCCTCAATATTTATTCGGGGGTGAGTAAAATGGAAATTAAATTCGATTTTTGAGTGAAAATTTTTTCGCGAATACAATACTTCCTTTTTTGTGAAAGGAAGTAAAAACATGTTTAAAGGGGTGATCTATCTATACATATAATAAAATAAGATGTTTGTGTGTGTGTGTGTGTGGCGCGCATCCCGAGAAAACGGTAAGACCTAGAAAGATGAAATTTGGTATACAGGTGCATTTTTTGCTGAAGATGTGCACCTCGGGCTTCGATTTTTGATACTTTAATTAGAAAGAAAGTTATTTAATGTTTTATGTGTTTTTTTGCACTTTTTACCTCACAGACCCCGAACTAATCGCGCCACACAAATAATTTTTGCACTATAAAGTAGAAGATTTAATTTTAAATATGATGAATGAAAAAATTTTTTAAATAGAGCAATTTTTGTATTTTTTATGAATTTTTCAAAAAACCTTTAATTTGCATTTTTCCGGGTTTTGTTTTTTTTAAATATCATCCTGCGAGAAGTATCAAAGCCCCATTTCTAAAATTTAAGTTGGTAATAGTAAAACCATTTCGCCCTCTTCAGAAGAAAAAAGTTCTTAAAAATACGCAATAGGTTTTTTTTAAACAATTTTTTAATGCTGAACACATTATGTCTTTCCACGCATCGGTCGAAAAAAGCGTTCTTCAATCTTTTATGCCTCTGACGTCACTACTTGGATTTCGATTCGGTATTTACGATGGAATCTTAATCGCAAACAATGTTTATCTTTTGTTTTTACTATACAGCTTACTTCTACATTTTATGACGTGATGACCGCGTGTTTTCCGGCAGAGCTTGCTTTTTTCTTTCCTTTTTTTTTTTTTTTTTTTGTTTTATTTAGGGATTGCATTTATTTCTTTTTCCATTCCCCCCCCCTCCAAGCTGGAACGTTTTGCTGCATCTATATTACGTTACATTTCATAGTTATGCACATTTAATTCAATAATAACAGATTTTTTTTTCTTTGTCAAACGCTACTTTTTGCACACTATGGGGAATTTTGAAGATAACTTTTTTTTTTTTTTTTTTGCTCTACTTAAATAAAAAAAGGTTTTTTTTTGAGTGATCTTGGTTTTTATTAGGAAATGAGAGGGGAGGTTAAAATAAATAGAGATGGATAAGAAAATTTAGAGAAAGATCGTAAAGGTAGATAGCCGCCGAAGGCGGCAATCTTGGCGTAAAAATGTGAATGGCACAACAAAAGATAGAGATATATGATTAATACTGCTGCCAAATTTATTTAAACAGCCACCGAAGGCGGCAAACTTGAAGTAAAAATTTAAATGACAAGTTAGCCAACCAGCCGCCGTTAGTGGCTGCTTGCATAGAAAGGCGAATGGCGTAAGAAAGCGGACCGGCTGGTCGCCGCAGGCGGCTAGTTGTTAATAAAGAATAGCTGCTGAATAAATACAATTGAAATACAAGTAAATTACGTGTAAAACGTGCTTAAGCTGTTTTAAAATGTGCAGGAATTACAGTTAATAAATTTTACTTAAATACTTCTGTACTGAAATAAACTTCTTACGCATGCATGTACCACAAACCACAACAATGATCAAAACAGTGCCAGAAAAAATGCCTTAATTATCATTGCGGTTTACATAAATAATCCCCCAAAACTTGGTTTTAAGTCAAATATAATATGGTATTTTATACGTATATGAAAATCTTCGATGACCTCCTCCCTTTCCAGAAGGTTAACCATGACCGCGCATGTATGTAAAACAAATTGGTCGAGCATTTTGAGCGTTGGAGAAACCAGATGTGCTTTAGCTGGAGCATAACAGATCGAACTCGTGGAAAAGCCCTTCACAAGACACAGGCGGGTCTATCCCTCTTTTTTCCCAGTGGTCTAAATGAGGGGTATAGAATATTTATTCTGAATTTCAAAAAAAAAATCCAAAAAAAACTTCATGAAAATTCGTTGATGCAAATTTTTGTTTTGGTACACGAACAACTTCGCTAATACGTTGTAGCCTAACACAAGTTCATTAAAAGCTATTTATTGTGATCTCTGTGATGAAGTAGGCTTAATGATTATAATTTTGCATAACTCAACCGTTCAGTGCAAATCAAAGAGCGAGTTTAACTCCCTTCCTTTCATATGTGGACCTATGAATATTGTTCGCTGTTTATTCCTAATACTGTTCCTAATACTGTCAGGAAATTTTTGCTTTTTGAACGTATGGATGTACTATAAATGAAAAGGAGGGGGGGAGGAATATTAAATTTAACTTCATTAAAATTCCTTATTTCGGCTTTAGAACAATTCAAATAAAACGTTTTGAATGTTTCTAATGTTTTGAATTTGTTGCAAAAACTAAAACATATCCATTTCACCCCCAACAACCAACCTGCATCTTCCTTGGCTCTGCTCAGATTTTTTTTTTCATATTATTAGTTGTTTGGTATGAAACTGAAGAACAAAAAACATCATCGACTGTTTCCGAAGATCAAAGAAATAATCTTCTTACTGTTTGCCCAAGCAATCTACAAACTGTTCTTTCTGCCATCCTGTTATCAACTGGAGCTTTAACTTCCTTAAGCCGTGTCTATGATAGGGAGGAGTCAATGCTTCGATACAGTTGGCGGATTAGAATTAAACGAATGACGTCGAACATCTTCGACACTGCCATTCCCCTTCCCCCCGAACGATATATCCTCTGACGTTCCATAAATCCTTGACCTTTTTTATATCTCTGCCAGATTCAGATGTCATCTTAAAACGCTTACTTTTCACTAAATCGCCTTTGCTGGTTTAGTTCGGTTGCTATGTTACAGTGACGCGCGTCTATAGCGATGCGCGGTAAGACTCATTGTACTTTCAATTCTTATGGACTTGACATAACGCAACTCATTATTCATACTTACTTCGGATTGCGCATGTGCATTCAATGTGTAATCTTTCTGAAATCGAAAATACAAGTTAAGATATTGTGATACTGTCATTATCTACGATACGACTCGAAGATGCTGCAATATTACTAACAAGATATCTGCAAAGTTTTTCCTTTTTGGTCTTTTAAGTTTGACAGCGTGAGCGATTTTTTTTTTCCTTTTTGAGATAAAATAATTACAATAATAACATCAAACATCATTTCTGATGTTTTTGATCAAAGACAAAAAAATTAACTAAAACTTAGTGGATATCGTTTACGATATTCCAGATTAAGGAAAATTAAGGCTTTTAAACAAATACGCAAATGGTGAAGGTCTGTCAAGATATTGGTGGCCCTGCATCTTTTGATATTCATGAACTGAGCGATATGCTAGCTAACTGCAATCCTGCAAGTCGCTCTAACACGCCATTTTCCGTAAAAGACATACTGAATTTATCCGACGACCAGTACTTCTTCAATAATGCATCATTGGATAAGATACTTATGGATATGAATGTGAACTACAACCAAAACCTGGTATTTCCCCAGGAGCAAAGATGGGACACTGAACATGCTGTGGGCAGTAATTCTTTTGAAACTTTGTCTTTTCCAGAATCTAATGAATTCAAAACCACACAGATTATTGCACAAACTTGCTCTCCATCATCTTCACCGGCATCGTCAATTCATAGCTCTTCTTCGGTATGTGGTCCCATAATTACAACATCATTCTCTTCGAATTCCGGGCCTCTGAGCTCTTCATATCCTCCGGCAAAGATAGATGGCAACTCAGAGCAGGGGAATGAAAATATTAACAATCAAAATTTGTGGTCAGAGTGCAAATTGAATAAACGAAGTGATATAAGTGCTCGACAAGCAAGTTCTGCCCGCCAAGTGCATAACAGTAAGTAATCTATTAATACCTCTTAACATATCTTAAAAGTATCCTGTTGTTTGTATGTATTTATGGTATTTCGGAACCAACTACTTTGATTTTATTTACTTAAAAATTAACAGATATATGACATTTATAGTTGGATGCATTGCAGAAAGGAAATAGACTGAGAACTTTCCATTAGAATTATGTCATTTGAAATTCGTGACGATTCTTACATTGTACTTTCCTTTGCGTAGAACCACATACCTAAATGCATCATTAATACTGTTGCCACTATGCGAAGCTAATTTTCAATCGTAAATTAACCCTTTATAGTCGGTAGAAATGCGAGATAACTTCAGATATTTATGTTTTTAATAAATCAAATTAAGTACGAATTAGAAAAAAAAATCTTCAGAACTGCACTAATTTTTCCTGAAAGTTAACACCTTTCTCGTCAGAAGAATTTAATATGTAAGTGAAGAAAAACCTTCAGTTGAAAACAAACTGTGGTAACTTTATTGACAGTCTTTAATATTGCTTTTTCATTTAATGTAATGAAACTAAAACATAAGATTTGGGATAAATTATTTCCTTCCACATGATTATTACTATCAATCATATTATACAGTGGTTACAATTTCTGCGTTTCGTGACTTCACCCCCTCTCATAGCATTGTAGAAATAATATTTTAACCAATACAATGTTCCGTATAATATTGTAATATTAAACATATTGATGTCAATAGATATCAACTTTAAAATGTATACATGCATCCTTTATAACAGTATTTTAAAAATGTCATTTTTCGTTAAAATTTTAAATTTTTGTGACTGATCTAATGTAGTAGCATTATAAGTTATATTATTCGAACTTAAATATATTTCAAATGGTAAGTTTTTTAAATAAGATATGTGAAAAAATTTTACTAAAAAAAGAAGGAAATTCGATTCTCAATATAACATTTCAACGTGAAAAAAGTAAATTTGTACCTATGCGATATAAATTATATTAAATTAATCACTTTAAATGCATGTATACTCGATCAGCAAAATTCGTTTGATGAACGTTGTAAAACGGTTGTTAACGTTCTGATAATCATTTTAAAACGTTTAATGAAACGTTTAAATGTTGAGTGTGCTACGTGGCTAAATTTATGACTTTCTCCTAAATACCGCCGTCCTAAGCAAGAAGGACGAATCTCAATTTCTTCTTGAAACATATCTTTTTCATTTAAAAGCTATGAATTATTCTACTTAAAACACAGTAATAAGAATAAGAAAAAACACAGTAATAATATTTAGAAACACGTAGCAAGATATCAATTTCTACTCTAAAAAAGGTGATATTAGTAAATGCATATATATATATATATATATATATATATATATATATATATATATATATATATATATAAAATAAGACGTTCATTATTTTTTTAAATAGCATTTCTTCTATTCAGTAATTTACCGTCCCATAGCCAGAGCTAAGGCAGAAATGCATGGAATACACCGCCAGCTCAGTCAATTCCAGTCGTGGACTGCAGTTTCGTGCTTATTAGCACTCATCAGCCCGGCATAGGACAGACGGAGCTGGAGGTGGAAAACCTCTTAAGGAAGCCTAGAGTGCCAAACAAACTGGTAGCTAATACAGAATTAGCACTGACCAGACTGCCTTAGACCTGGCTATGGGGCGGTAACTTACTGAATATACCTGCCTTGCCTTCAATATTCATTGTTTCGGTCACTCGTCTGGTCAGTGCTAATTCTGTATTAGCTACCAGTTTGTTTGGCACTCTAGGGTTCCGTAAGAGGTTTTCCACCTCCAGCTCAGTCACTCGTATGCCGGGCTGATGAGTGCTAATAAGCACAAAACTGCAGTCCTCGGCTGGAATTGACTGAGCTGGCGGTGTATTTCAAGTATTTCGTCTGCTTGTCTTGGGAGAATTCCGCTTCACGTCTGTAAATGATAAGCATATTGTGTAGAAGTAACGAAGTGTCTCCGCTTTAGAGAGATGCAGCAAAATATTGCATAACGGAAAATTGAATTAAATGTTTTTTTAACCAAATACTAATTAATTTAAAGGGCTAGCATTCACTGGTAATTAAAAAACAAACAAAAGTTGTTACCAAAGAAAATGGAACCTTTGGTTATCTTGTGTTTGCAACGGAATGTATTAATGAAAAATTAATTTTATGTCAAAAGTAAACAAATGTTTAATTTCACTCATTGCATTTTACATATTTTTTCAGCTACCTGATGGGTCATGATATAGTTTTCTGAACGCTTCGTGTGACACGTTTATGTTACAAATCATTTTCTTTTTAAAAACGGCAACCTTTTTAGTACAGCAAAAAATTTAGCACAAACATTCTAGGGGTGAAAAATCTTACTGGGGTTATTAATTTCCGTATACTAAATAATTTTACTGCATAATGCCGCCGAACAGTTTTATTTTTATCGTTACATTTTTTTTTTTTTTTTTTTTGAAATGTGAATAGTTTTAGAAATAGAGTGCCAGTACATTGTTAAACAAATATGTCAGTAATAGAAGAGCAAACGATACCTTTTCAAAATTCAACTCTGGCATTTGGTACTTAACTCTGAAGATGCGACAATATTAAAATTTAAAACAAAAAAAAATTAAAAAAAACTATACTTTTTTCTGAGCTCCTGTTTTTTTTTAAGGAATACTCCAGAAACATTGAAATTCTCTAATTGATTTCATGGTCTTTAGATCTATCTCACAATGCGATGACTTAATAAGACATTAATGTTTATTGTAAACAATTGTTTACGAATTTTTGAAATTTTCGAAGTAATTATTGAAAAAAAAAAAAAAACATTATTTAAAAGGGGTGTCATTCGTTGTTTGCTAAATCAGTTATTGCAACCTTAGTTTTATTCAATTAAAGCATAAAGTTTACAAATATATATGTAACACACGTGACGTACCATTTTTCCGAATGTTTGGAATTTGTGCAGGAGATGAACAAAATTGACATTTTTTAAAAGAAATGCTTATATCTTCGTAAATGTAAGAGATACCTTCAGAAAAATGTATCCAACTGTTGTGCATAGTAAGTAAACTAATAGCTGAAATTTACAGCTTATTCCCAGCTATTTACGATGAAGTTGATCCAAAAGAGTTTTTTTTTTCATCAATTTGTTGTTGGTTTCCCAAATGCATAAATGATTTAGTTTTTATTGATGTGTGTCAGCCGAAGCATACTTTTTATGTGACAAAAGTTACAGAACAATTGTCCTCTTATTTCTCGAGAAATTCTTTAAAAATATGAATATTTTCAAATGAAACATTTTTTTTTGTCCTCCATTGTACCTTGAAAACACTAAAATGTGTGTTTATCTTTAAAACCTTCTGAAAAAAATAGCAATTTAACATTGTAACACGTATAAAGATGCCAAATGCATGTATAAAAATAATATGAAGTACCACCATATTGTTTAATTTTATCTTATTTCGATCACTTATTTCTGACGTTACAGTTAATGAATATTCATTTGAATAATTACTTCATATTGAAGATTTGAAGAACAATCTGAAATTTTCACCAATATTATGAAGAAATGAACCATTGACAGCATATATTCACTGACGTCTCGAGATTTAAAAAAAAAAAAAAAAAAAGCTTTAACTGCGAGTGCCCCTCATAACTCATCATTGGATCATCTGAAGCCGAAAACCAGATTGATTTCATTAATAAATAAGTTTCTGAGGGCAGCTATGTGAACTGTTATGGTTTTGAAAATTTTAATGTCATTTCAAAATAGCATAGTTTTCCAAATTATAGGCAAACCGGTATTTCGACTCCTAAGTACTGTAAAAAATAGAAAAATCCATTAAAGGAAGCAAACCTGACGTTAACTACAGATACTTATTAATTAATAAAATAATTTCCCTTTTTTTTTTTTGGCTTTAGATGATACAGACATGAGTTATGAGTGGTACCGTAATAAAATATTTTTCAGTTTTGAACGTCCCCGGAAAATCAGTCAATAGAGCTTATTTCTTCGCAGAATATGTTTCAAATGTTATTTTATTGTGCAGAATTTACAGCAATAAATATAGGGGAAAAGGGGGCACATGTGAACTTTTTTTTTTCATTTCTTAATTTCTCAGAAAATATTTTCAATTTCTCACAGAAAAAGAGTCCACATGATTGAATAGTTTTTTCTTTGTGCCATGGATTTTTTTCAGATTTTTTTTTAAAGAATATTTCTACACTTTATTGAATTTTTTAAAAAATGTCTTCAATTGTTCACATGTGGCCCTATAGGAGGGGGGGGGCAGATAAGAACAAGCTACAACGAACAAGGAAGAGCATCTTATTTCGACGAAAAACTCGTTATAATGAAGCATATACGTATACACTAATTACATTCAAGGGCTTGTAACCTATAATGTCAGTTTGAATTACACAGTAGGTGTTATTAAGAAAATATTTTTTTCTCAATTACAGAACTCTGCTCACTGTCAAGTTTTAAAGTTTCATAGCATGTTCTAATCAATAGATCGACCAGAAAAAACCGTAAAAGTCTACTAAACAATACAAAGAATATTTTATTATGTAAAGTATATTCTTGTTATATAGTACGTTGAAGCTTCTTACAGAATATGATGATGAATTTAAAAAAAAATTCTAAACTTCAGTTTTTAGTTAAAGGAAAATATTTTGTCTTTTTTTTTCCATGCAAATATTATGTTCCACTAAATTTTTAGCCAACTATTTAGTAATTAACGAATTAAAAAAATAAAAAATAATAAAATAAATAATTAATAATTATGCAATAATAATTGACGAAAAATTTACAAATTGATTGCAGCAAAACAATAATTATAAATCTCTACATCTCTTTTAACACTTATAATAGGCTTACACAAAAATTTATATTTGTGGAGAGGATATGGGAGCTGTTCACATTTGCCCCTACATGTTGCGTTCACAAGTGCCCCGGCATCTACCTTAGAACTAATTTGCAAAAATAAAGAATTTTTAATTTAACTACAAAATTTAAACATTGGCATAAATTTACGTGAATTTTCTTATAATGGTTTGCAATAATTGAATTTAGCTTAGTAATTAGTTTAAAATATGTTTTTACACGAAGAAGACAGTGATAAAAGTACATCAGCATCTGCTAAAACAAAGAAGCTGTCACCACAGGAACATAAACTGGCTCCTTGCTCTGAAAGTTTGGTTAAATAGTAAAGTAGGTAACGCTATAAATTGAGAATTTTTTGAGATTTTTTCCTTAACATTATCCTAGTAAAACATTCTATGATCACGTGTGCCCCGTGCTCACATGTGCCCCCTTTTCCTCCACATTGTGCTTTAAAAAAAATATAGAAAATATGCTTTTCTTGGTATCGAATTAATCTTATTCCCCCTTTGAAAAATAAATGTTACGCGGTAGGAACTTAGTGGTATCGAATATGATTTCCTCAATATTTTTCCTCCTTTTGAAAAATACCTCAATAACATTCAAACTGCCATGCATTTACTGTTGATTGCAAAAATTGTCAAAGCAAATCTTTTCTTTCTCCAATTTTCAAGAAAGTTGATAAAATCAATAGCATAATTCATTCTAAAAACACACCGCTTATAGAATTTTAAAATAACAGTAAACAAGGATGGTATAAATGAACAAATAAGTTTGGTAAGAGTTCGAAACAGAAACGCATTTTCCATACGATATCAAATTTCGTTTCAATTTGTGATTATTGGCGCAATTCGCTATACAAAATTCAGCTGTGTGTTTTGAGTTGTTGTTTTCATAACATATAAAAAACTCAAATCTCAAACTAAATGAATCCCTACTGCTATATTTAAAGAAACGGTTGATAGAGTTTCGACCATTACATCTTTTCTACTTCAACCCTTTCACCAGCATCTCAAGTTTTAGTGAGAAAGTGCTGTCTAAACAACGTTTTATACGTCCGATTCTCCCAAATCGTCCCAATTCGAGTGCTTGTCCGTTAGTTATAAACACAGCTCCTTTCAGATGAAAAGGATTTCAATGAGTTCAAGTGATTCGCTCAGCCCTTGGCCCAATATTTCTCTTCTTGCTCTCTCTCTCACTTTGTGAAGTGATCGCACAGTGCAATCTGTCAATTTAGCTATAGTTGCAGAGCAGATAGAACGATTCTTTGAGAGGTATGGCTGTTAATTATTTTTTTTTTGTACTACAAAAAGCTGTTCGATATTTTAAAACCTTATTGTATAAGTAATCCGGTAGGTCATGTTATAAATATACCGTTTACGCCCAAATGAAAGTGGGCGAAAAATCAGACGAGGACAATGTGAAGGAGAATGTATTACTTGCGGAGTGACTGGTACGTAACAAATTGTAAAAAAAAAAAAATTAAAAAAAAAATTAAAACTACCGAATGGGGTGGGTTGTTTTCTGCAGTTAAAAGTACATTAAAATTGATAGAATATGCAAAAAAGTAACATGAAGTCAGAACAAACTTCATTTTCCCGACAATTTTGTTTTAAACTTAATTTTTTTAATTCCAGATTTTGGAAATAAGGCGTGATCTTTATGAAGTCACAAGTGATGTACTTTAGCGCGCATTTCCATTGTCGCGCTAAATGTTTACGCTTTGCTGTCAACTGCGTTGCCAGGTTATGATAATTTGCATTGTGCGCTAACTGCATCAGTGAATGGCATTTCATCTCTTGTGATGTCGTGTGCAGAAGCGTAAAAAATGAATTTCAATCTCCGCACCGATTAAAATAATTGTTGAAAACTATTAAACTTTATTATTTTAAAAATGGTTAAATCTTACGTTTTTAAGCAATGCTCTTTCGAAAAAAAATAATTTTAAAATTTCGGAAGCAACCCCATTGAATTTTTGGAGAAAAGTAACTTCGAGAATGCTTCAAACGCAGCAATAGTGTCGAAGCCCCATTACTTGGTGTCATGAAAATGTGCTAGAATAAATAAGAAAATAAACAATAAGAACTAAGAAAATTTTTAAAAACTATGAAATAATCGTTTTAAGTACAAAAAAGAAGACCCCCCCCCCTAAAATATGTGTTTAAAATACTAAAAAGAAACTTGCGTTTTAATACAAGAACTTGTATGCATAAGGATTTCGTTTTTATCATGTGCAATCATGTGAACACAAAAACAGCAATTGAAAAAGGTTTTAAAAAATTTTTGCTTGTATTCCATGTGCTTTAAATTATAGCTATAGTCAATTGTGTAGTTACCGCTGTTATTTTGATGTAATTGATCATACAGATACTTGTGGTTTAAAAATTTTAATAAATGACATACATTTACAAGTATATCCAGTGTTTTCCAGTCCAGTTATATCCAGTGTTCATAAGCATGAAATTTTAGCCCAGAAATGTTAAGCGTAATGCATTGAGAAAATAAGAAAATAACTAAACGAATCACGCAAATGTTCCCAAATGTGACCATGCCCCAAATGATTAAAGAAAAGAAAAAAAAAAACAGGAATTTCTTCTTGTTCAAATTGTATTCTTTTAAGAGAGATGCCTTTTAGTCTTATTTTCGTGAAGTAACTTTTTTTTTATTATTTGCCTTTTTCATGAAGCGGCATCAAAATGTTAAATAACCAAAAATCGCCAGTGTTTCGCCTTCATTTTTAAAGTAACATTTATCAGGTTTTTGCGATAGAACAATGTTTGATATAACCAAACAATATTAACAATGCCAAGACAGCAAGAAAACTTTCAGAAATCTTCAAATGCTCTGTCATTGTAAATAACTCGGAAACTTTATTCTAACGTAAAGATATAGGTTTTTTTTTTTTTTTTTTTTTTGTTAACAATTGCGTTTTTTTTTTTTTTTTTTTTTCATTTTAGTGAGAAAAACAAGAACATCATCTCTTGTACATACCCTTCATTCAACTATTTGAAATCTCGTTTGATTATGAATGAAACGCTCAACTTGCCAAAACAAAAAAAATACTATAGCCTTTACGTCTCGGATTTTAGCGATCTTGCAAAAAGAAATTGTTTGAGATTGAAGTTGCAAGCACTGAATGACCTTTGCTGAGAAAATTACATCAGCTGATTTCCGGATTTTAAGTTTGATCCGTTACTCGTTTTGCTATCAGCGCGTTCGAAATTCTCGGGAATGATATGGAACACGATCGATGTTAAAAGTTCAAAGAGTAATAACTACAGCTATACAGTGTTTGGTCAAGATCATATAAATTTTCCAGGAAGAGTTTTTCTCGAACTTTGTAAACACTGACTAAAGAACCATAACACATTCTGAAGTAAAAACTAAATTATATAGGGGGAAAAAAACTAAGGAACATATGCAAAGAAAGGACATTTAAAAAATACGCATGAAAATGAGTTCCTAATTTTATAAAAGCAGAACGAAAATCTCAAGTAAGTGTATCTTTTAATATCGCAGTCATTGGGTTGTAGTTTAAAAGTAGCAGCTTTGAATAATGGGCAATCTTTAGATAGCAATGTATTTCGTTTTTTTCTATTATTTATTTTATTATTATTATTTTTTTTTTTTAAAGGTTTAACCTCCCAATTTTATTTTACGGAATGTCTGGTGGAACTTATTCATCCAAAACCAGTTAGATGAAAGATATTAAATTGCTAATCTCAGTTAAACACGCTGCGTTGTCCGGTCGTATCTGCTTTTCGGCGAGTAGAGAAAGTTGACGTGAAGTAAGGGGCAAGTTAGCCAACTGGAAAAATATCAAACTTCTAAAACTTGACAGCAAGCCTTGGGGATGTTTTAAATAAGCATGTAAAACTCACTGATAAATAAAATAAAACTGAATAAATAATAAAACTGTTTTTGAAATAGGGTACAACGTAGAAAAGGCTTTACATTGGTTTAAGAAGTAGATGTTGAAAAACGCATAACTTTTGTAAATTGAATAACTTTATTTAACTATTTATGTTTATACTACGAAGATTTAAGAAAAGATAATATATATAGTAGGACACAATGTAAAAATGATAATAATCCCTAATAACATTGCATAAGGTTATATAAGCTTATTCCATATCGTCCCAAAAACTGCAGTTTTCAAAACCAATAAAAAAAGTTTTAAATTGAATAACAATTTTAAAAAATCCCATTATTTTTAAACGTCCTCGAATCACAAGTCTAGACATTGTAAGAATATTTAAAATTAAATTTGTGAATGTCACAGGTTGCATGATTATCAGCAGTATATACTTGGCTAGGAGAAAATGTGTACAACTGCCTTGTATTACGCAAACACTTTACATGAGATTAATTTCATTGAGAAGATAGGAGCATTTACTTTTAAATCGTTAGATATAGCGGCATTCAGTTTTAGACCTTAAATTTTATCTTTCATAATATTATCCAAATAATCTTTCACTACTTGCGACAAAATAGGGGCTATACAGTAATATTAAGTTTATGAAATTCAATCCACTATAATAGGTGATAAAAGTAAATAACGAAGGATACCAATTTGTGCTTATCATATCAAAATAATATTTTCACTCACAAAAGATACGGAGTGGTAGAACTAAAGTCTCACCGACAACCCATTCACAGTCAGCACTGCTATTGGTGTTTTTTGGGAAACCCAATATTGAGTTCATAAGTTTCCCAAGATCAAGGAAGAAAACTCAAGATTATGTAAATAAGAAATATTATTGACTTATTTGCAATTGCTACCATTGTAGTTTGTAAATTAATAATTTAAAACATGATAAACTGAAAACTTGTAATAATAAATACGGCCGTGTGCAGGTAAAGGGCAGTAACTGCAATTTTTTTAATTTTTAATTTTTTTTTTTTGCATTTTAGTCATATATTGCACGTTATCTTTATTGTGCAAGCTCGCTTATTTGATTTCTGCTGAAAAAACGTTTAATTTCAGCATTTGCCTATTGTTAGTATTGAATCCACCACACATTTCTTCAAATACAGTAGACTCCCGATTATCCGCGAGCGGTTTATCCGCGGAGCGGATTATCCGCGAATCAATCAACAATCACGAACATGTATTTTCACAGTAAAAAACGAATACCAATGGCTGTTTTTTTTTTTTTTTTTTTTTGAAAAATTGTAAATTTACACTCAGTTGTTTTTGCTTGATTGATTGATTTAATTTAATTTTATTATTATTATTAGTTTTGTGCGTTCTTCATCGTACATACACTTGTTTGTTATTGATGTTAAGTTCGGTTGTGCAAAAATAAAAAACAATTGTACTGTACTCTATATATATTTTCACTGTTTGCAGAAAGTGTTATGCATCAATACAGTTAAGAATTTGAGATAGGACAATTTTTACCTGATTTGTCCCCTTTGCGGTTCTTTTGCGGTTATCCGCGATTTTTATTATCCGCGGCACTTGTGCCACCCAATTCCGCGGATAATCGGGAGTTTACATCTTGAAAACTCAATTCTGCAGATACTGCCGTTTACCTGCACACGCAGAATACTATAGTTAATGTGTCAAGAATTATTGCTTTGGAGCATTTTTTTTCTTTTTTTTTTTTTCAAAAAATTCTAAAAAAAAAGTTGATGTCGAGGTATAATTTTACGTATCGTACAAGATAGGCAAGAAACACATGAAGAGAGAAATAGCATGTGCATTCGTGCATTCTAGATTGCCAAGTGAAATAATTATATTTTGTGAAAATATTATGTTTCATTGGTGAAGTATTGTGTGTTTTTCTTGAATATTCCCCCTGCTTATAAAATCCCAATAGCCTAAGTTATGTTTTGAAAACCCTAAATCTTGGACAAAACCCCCGAGCCTTTACAGCCCTGCTCACAATAGTACGGCAACTGCATGTCCCCGTGAAAAGTGACTCAGTGCTACCAAACGAAAAAAAAAAAAAAAAAAAACTCACATTGGCCCCTTAATTTCTTTGCAGTCAAGTCCCTGATAACAATAACTTGCAAGTACAGGAAAATAAAAGAATTGAGACGACTAGATGCTTGTAAACACGTTTTGCTAAACGTCTGTAACAACTCATTTCGGGCTTTAACCATTATTGAAATTTATACTTACAATGTCGTAAAAAGAGATTTGCTTTTAACTAAACGTGAATTATAACATAAACTCACAAATTGGATGATTTTGTCCCTTTGGGAGTTTAAACTATTGAAAGTGATATTGACTGTAAGAAAGCAATGTTTGAAGAGAAGAGATAAAGTGAAAAAAAAAAAGAAAATTAATTTGAATTTTGACATTTTGAATTCAAATTATGTTTTTCGCAATCTCGAGTGTGTGTATGTGTGTGGGGGTATGTGTTTGTGTGTAGGGGTAATGTGTATGTGTATGTAGGGCATGTGTGTTCGTGTCTATGTGCTGGCATAAGTGTGTGGGTAGTTGTGTGTTTGAATGTGTTTGTGTGTTGGGGGTATGTGTATGTGTGTGTAGGCATATGTGTTTGTGTCTGTGTGCAGGCATGAATGTGTGGGTAGTTGTGTGTGTGTATGTGTATGTGTAGGTGTCTGTATGTATGCGTGTGTGTATGTGTGTATGTGTTTGTGTGTATGTGTTTGTGTGTATGTAGTTGTGTGTGTATGCGCGTGTGTGTAGAATATGGATGCAACCTGGAGACGGCTTTCGCTAGAGGTGCAGCATCGTGAGGAACCCGTCGACGGAGATGGTGCGGATGGTGGCGGTGGGAAAAATCAAAAGAACGTCAAAAACAGTCAAGTGAGAACAATAAGCAATCGTGATTGCTCAAAAAAAAAGTCTTTTAATCAATTAAAAAAGTAATAATTGTATTATTTTTGCACAGTGAGATAAAAAAGCTCCTTCGCAAACACCTAACATTAAGCTAATGCAAAATAAGAAAAGAGGCGTTCAAAAAAAAAATAATAATAATAATAATAATAATAATAATATTCTTGTTTTTTTTTTCATGCAACTATGCATACAGAAATTTACTATAAATAGGAGAAAAATGAACATCCTTGTTGCAAAAATTGTTACATTCTTTAAGAGAATAATTTCAGATGAAAGAAACTGAAGTCTAAATTGCGTGATGTAAAAGCGCAAATTGAAGACGATTATATGAAGCATTTTTTGGTCAGAAACAATCAGTTGAGGAAAACTGAGATTCAGATGCCTCTTTTTGGCTAAAATACAATGAAAAGGATATCCTGATTGCGTCATATGCCCATTTCCAACAAAAGCAAAAGGGCATGAATCAGCGCTTCCAGTTTTGAAGCATAATTGTCCCGCACAAGATGCCGTTATATCAGCGGAAAAAAAAAGAAAAAAAAAAGCTTCTCAGTTTTTGTACCAAGCAAAAAAGGTTTGAAATTCGTTTTCATTTTCTTTAGTTCCCTACTTTTAAGAGAAAAATGTACTTTTAACTTTCTACGTGTTATCGTAATACTGGGTTTTTTTTTTTTTTTTTGAAGGATTACAAATAATTTAGATCCATCACCAAAACAATAAACTGCAAGTACAGTAAAACGTTGGCCATCCTTGTAAGTTGACCGTTTTTCTAAGGTGGTCGCTTTTTTTAGGTACAGAATTAGTCCCATATAGCATATAATATCGATCTCTACGAGTATATGTTGACCACCTGTCTAGGTTGATCACAAAAGGGCTGCTCCGCAAGTGTAACTTGTAAAGGATCTACTGAAATTGATTTGTTTCAGCAATTCCCAAGGTGGGTGCCACCGAGAGAGGCGCGGGGTACCGCCCGTGTCCATGGTATCAATATTTATACGTACGGATACATAATGCAAATAAACTGGGCTGCCATTAGAAATTTCTAGTTCTTAAAAGGGTGCTGAAGATCATAAAAGTTTGGAGTACAAAAATACTTGGTTCTCTTTCGCCTCCGAAAGTGATTCAATTCTTTTTAAAAACAAGAAACTCTGGTCGAAAAATCAGATATAGGAGTAGCTACATTTTAATTTACTTGGATTTGGCAGTAGAGATAATGCATAGTTTGTGCACACTAAATGAGCTTAATGCTGTTGTAAAAACAGCAAATATACATACGTAATAATATTACGTAGTTTAACGTAAATTTAACGATATTGATTTTAGATATTTTTCGCCAAGCCCAAATTTTGAAACTTTCAGTAAAATACGCACATTGTTCTGTGCGATCCTCATTGCAAAAAAATGTGAAGAAAATGCGTAAAAGAATAGAGCAGAATACGGAATTTCGTGTATTTTTATTTCGTGTATTTTTAGATGCATCTTTTCCTTTTATTTTTTCTTTCCTATTTTTTAGTTACATTTGCATATTTCAATCGGTTTTTGGTATGATGCCAAATCATAAAGAGCATTAATTTATCAACTTTTCGCTTTAATTTGTTCAGATATACTTCTCATTACTTTTACCTTTTAAAAACTTTTCCTTTCTTCCGAATTCCTTTTTACCAGCGTTTGCACCTTTCGTCATTTATTTTCCTCTTATATTTCATGTTATTCATATTTTGAAGCTTAGGTGAAAAATATTTACACTGATTCATTTCAGTTTTTTTATAATGCTTTCTCTTTTTTTTTTAAGAGGTGGGGGGGGGGGACTTTATTTTTGTTGTAAAATATGATATATGGGTACAAACTGCGTCATTATGCACGTGCTATTACATATAAAACTTTGAATGATATGAAAAATATATATATTACTATTAAATCAATTATTGAGAGTTGTCTTAAGACAAACAGATGCTATGGTTTAACACCGCGAAATAAATAAACAAAGCGAATAACATCAGAAAAACTTGCAGCTCTAGAGAAACTATTTCAACTCTGATACTAATATTTGAACATTGTGACGAATCTTCAATAAAAATATAATAACGAAACTTCAC